>NC_141247.1:6359614-6499614 GCF_054856555.1 Leptonotus elevatus
ACCTCCACCAAGGTTCAGAAGAGTCTAGCATGAGTTTGTCTTTGTACAACACAAAAGTTATTTGTATGGACCTTTACTTAACTTCAATCCAATTAAATGCAGAGCAAATGAGCATAGTCAAAGTCAAAAGTGATTAGAGGTTTTTCAATGCAGTATTTCAAGGTAACTGTTAATTAAAGATTCACATATGCTTGCTGCAGCACTCAACCTCAAAAAAGCCTTGGATTGCTGAAATGTGTTGTCTTCTGAATGTCAGTGGTCTGAATGTGTTTCTTATGTCTGAGCTGTCTCATTAGGCTTGCTTGGATTTTGTTTACTTTTACTGATGACATTAATTACATGGAAAAATCATGTTCTGCTTGTGTGTTCTGGCCTTGCAAGACATTATCTCCCTTATCTTATTTTCTTAACTACCGGTATGTCAATGGTTGTTTTGTTTTTTACATGTCAGTATCTTGAACCCGCCCGTTAGCTCTGTCCATCCAAAAACGTAATTGTGATTATTAACTTAAGTCAACTTTCTTTCTAGAGCACTTTATCATCAACTGAAGCTGTAACAAAGTGCTGTACATAAAACATAAAATAATAATAATAATAATAATAATATTGGAATTTTGCATACTGGAGTTTTATTCCCTCTTATTGCACATGTGTGAAGCTGTTCGTAGATGAGAGGGAGGAGCAAGATGGAAGTCTTCAATGACCAGTATGGTGGCGTCGAAATGATTTATGGCCACAGTTGCCATACTAAAATGGTAACGTTTTGATCACAATGTGCATGATGTCATTCATCTTTGCTACAATGTGAGTTTGAATGTAAACAAACAACTGCAATTAATATTTCATATTAAGACACAGCTCTCCGGCACATTTCAGCTTACAGAGAAAGTACAGATGTTGATGTGCCTTTGTGAGCTGACAGGAAGTGTTTTGGCTCCAGGTGCAGTTCCCCAAAGTACTTTTGCCCGAGACCACAGATAATGCGGCTCCTCCAATGTGTGGGGGTCTTAATCTTCTACACACCATACCTGCCATTATTTAAGTGCTTCTGGTTAACTCCAAATAAAGTTTAGGTGTGTTAGTAGGCTTTTTCTGACATTTGTTATGCATCATAGCAGAAGTCAAAAGGTTTGGTGCTAACACAGACTGATATTTGAAACTGTTCATAATTTTTTCCACTTTGGTAACGGATAAACATGATTTTTGGAATTATGGCCACACTTCAGTCCAAACTTCATTTCATTGAACCATAACATTTAGATTAGTTAGATATATTTTCTAACAAATATTTGGAAGATTTCAAGTGTGTGTGCGTGTGTGTGTGTGTGTGTGTGTGTGTGTGTGTGTGTGTGTGTGTGTGTGTGTGTGTGTGTGTGTTTGTAAGATGTGGCTTACTTCTTGCCAACCTACCCCATAGCCCAGACATTAGAAGAAGACGAGAGATTGTTGTCACCTACTAAACTGCCAGTACTTGGCAGAAATCCCTGCAGGTTCTTCAGTGGTGCTGTCGGCCTCTTGGCAGCGTCCCTATTTAAAGGAATACAAGACTTATGAAAAGCTAACCAGCTATTCTGTTAAATGGTTAATTTGAACTCTTCCCTGAAAAAGTATGTCAATATATGTTAAGCTTTTATGATTTTAAAGCACTTTTTTATGAATATTTTTGCATTAAGTACAGTATCGGCCATTTTGGACAGTCACATGATCATCGTGACATATCGCGTGTGTAAAATACACATTGAATGACATGCCCGCCAGTGACAACAAAGACACTCACGAGGAATTATTGCGTCCCACGGCAGACATCAAAAGTTAAATTACACCCTATAGCAAAGAAGTACTTCTTCAAACGCAGTACAGCCACGGAGGACTCACCCAAAAATTTGTATCCAGCCAAAAGCCGAGATGAAACTGGCCGATAAGGAGGATTCATTCATCCGGCCGGCTCATAGCGAGTCGAAGTTGGGGAGCGTCTGCAAGTTGCGTGTTACAGAGGACCCAAACCTGCACGGTAAACATCCGGGTGACTTTTAGCCAAGCTACATAATGTGTGCTAAGTACGCTTTCTCCCACATTAACACAACTTCTCCCAGAGCCGTCATTTTGACCGTTTTCAAAATTGGATTTGTTGTTACTCTGTTTACATAAATCATCGATGTTCTTGTTTTTTGTTTTTTGTATATCATTACTGCACTGGCATTTTATTGTATTCAAATAAAAAAAACATTTAACAGTCATTACTACTTTACCTCCACGACGCTCTATTCATTTCAATGTACATCTTTCACGTTGCTGGGAACCGCGGTGTTGCGCCGCTGGGATTCCGTAGTAACTACCATTCAATGCGAAGGCATTTGGCTTTGGATACAAGCTAAATCACCATGTTGAATAAAAAAAATAAACTATACTACAGAGGAGACTTTACACAGCTACATTCTGAGAAGCTGACAGAGAGTCTGACGAATCACGATGAGTGGTTGCTGGATCACTCAGCAGTTTCAGACAGCAAGTCCGAACAAGACCAGCCCACCCCCGCTAAAAGGAGCCATGTACGGCTCTACTGGAAGTGGTGACGCAGTTCAAGGTATAGTAAAAGCGTATACTAGTAAAGAATAGACTCCTAGATGTGATGGAGTCATGACGTTTTTGGCAGTACAAGCCTGATGATCGAAATTAATACACCCGTTTTCCACAGAAAAGCAAGATGGGGGATTTATTAGCTACTCAAAACAGCGAGTAATAACCATATTAGATTATGTGAGTGCGAGATCCCAAGCCGTCAAAATAACTGCCTGGGAGATCTAGTTGTTTTAAAATTCTAGTAGTGGTAGTGTTAAGAGAGGCCACCCCCCACCGCCCTAACCCCACATGGAATGACATGAAACCTGACGTGCTGAGGGTTTTACTCTGATCAGAATTGGCGCAGTAATTGGGATAGAAGGCGGCCTTTTTCTTGATCATTACGTCAGCAACTTCCCATTGAAATGAATGAAGGGGGCTTTCATTTACACACGGGATATGTCATCACAATCACGTGACAAGGATAATGGAGTTCACCACAGTATGTTCTTGTTTAAAAGAAAATTCAAGGAATACGATGCCAAATGTATTTGCACTTTTATTCTTCATACACAATGCCTAATCCAATACTGGAAAATGAGTTATTAGTGTTAGAAGAACATATTTTTCTTCCGCGTGTTCGTTGTTTTTCGGGTAGAGAGAATGTTGATTTTCTGAATACAGACGAGATCGGTGAACAGTTCCTTCGAAGGTTTTATTTTACAGAATATTCCGGTCACTTATGAATGACGGACAAATGGCTGCTTCTCATCACAAGTGCCAAGATTGCTGACACTTACAACCTTCTTATACTATCTTGAAGGGCGGTACCACAATCCCCCCCCCCCTTCTCCCCCAGCCCTGAGATTAAGACTTTTACAGACATCATTCAATACACATTGACAGATGGCCTTTCGATGTGGAAATATAGTAGGTCTCAGACCTGACGTCACCTTGCATAAGATACGACTTACAAAAAAATCATACTAACACATTGACTTCAACCACAGACAAATGGTCCATTGTTGTGGAAATAGAGGAGGCCCCCCAAACATCATTTAAACACTCACCAAGCTCTACTTTTTTTTTTTTTTTTTTCTTTTCTTAAAGAGCTCAGTATTGTTCATTCGGAAATGTCATCATCATTGCTCTTTATTTTTTATTTTATTTTATTATTTTTTTTTTTTGTGTGTGTGTGGGTGAGTATGTGTATGTGCGTGCGTGCGTGCGTGCGTGCGTGTATTTGTTAGAAAAAATCTCATACCGTTCACCTAAACCGAACACCGCCGTCAGGAGACCCGAGGGGACCAAAGAAAACCAAGGAAGGTGAAATCCAGCACCGACCAGACACCAACCACCGGGCCACCCACCAGAACTCCTCCCCAACCCAAGAAACATCCAGATCCCAGCAAATCCAAAAAACATAAAATCAGGGAGGCCTCAAGAGACCGAAGGAGAGACCGAGAAAAGGAAGGAAGGACAGACGAAGCCGAGTGAGATCCACAGACACCAGCCTCCACCGATTCAATGACCTGAGGAGGAAACAGATTGTGTCTGAGTTTCGGTAGATGCTGGTGGGGTGGATCTGGCATGCATGAAAATCTCCACCAAAGAGGGGAGCCGTCGACCCCCGCCGGAACAGAGCAAGCGCAACACCTCAGGGCCCCCCAGGCCGCGGCAGCGCCGAAGGATGACCCCCGGGCCCCGCCAGGGCCACCGGCCGGAGAGCAAACCCAGGAGCAGGAGCGCCCCCCACCCCAACACGGCCCGCGCCCCCGACCCAACGCAGCAGGACGGGGCACTGCAGGCCCGCCAGGCACCCCACCGGCCCCCAACCCCCGCACACCCACGAACCCCCCGCCCCCATCCACCCCCGCCACCCACCCCAACCCAGCCCCAGCCGCCCCCAGGTCCCCAATCCCCCAGACAGCCCCCCACCCCCCCCCCCAAGTTGTGTGGTGCATTAAAATTGGAGGGGAGTTGTAGGGTGAAGACGGTGTTTCCACCCTACCCCACCTCCCAAAGTGTGTTATGTGCCCTATATGTCTATAAAAGTGTATTGTGCAAACCTAGTGTAGTGAGTTAAGAGGAGCGACCAGCAGGGCCCTCCCCAACCGGGCGGGGGCAGGAGGCACACCCGCCCACCAAGCCCCCACCCACCCCACCGGGACCCCGGCGGGCATATGGGACCAGTCCGGCGGGGCGATAGGGCTCGTCCCCCGGATACTGGGTCCCGCCCGAGGTGCCAGGACGCCCACCGGAGCGGGGCGGGCACGACATCAAACCCCAGCCACCCCCGCCGGCCCCCGGAGCACCGAGACACGGGCCATGGATGGAGCCCCCGGCCCAGGGGAGGGGAAGGAAGGCGTACCAGAGAGGGGGAAGGGAGGGGGGAAGGAGACGACAACTAGGGCAGGGGGCAGCGGCAGGTCCGCAGAGAGAGGGGGAGAGGAGGAGGAAGGGTGACGAGGGAGAAGGGACAGGGAGGCGGAGGACGGGCGGGGAGAGGCGAGGAGGGAGAGGCAGCAAGGGGGAGGAAGGGGGAGGGGAGAGGGAACCACCGGGCACCCCGGCGGCCCACAGGCAGGCCCCGAACCGCGTCGCCGGGCCCAGAGCGACGGACCGCGCCTGAACGGCGCCGCCCCAGACACCACGGAAAGCCCCGCAACGCAGTACCCCCCAAGAGACCCAGGGAACGGCCAAGACGCAGCCGCCACCCAGCAGCCAACAGAGGGGCAGACCCGCCCACGCCCAGCCAGGGGGGACAGCACCCACAGAATTAACCCACTGGCATGCCGTGAATCCGAATATCAACCCCTGGTGCCCATCGGAGGCGAATCCGCTCGATCCCGCTGGCAGCAGCCGGGTTCCTGACTATAGAAACACAACCATTAGTTACAAATTGCCAAATACAGAAACATCAATGCAAGTTATCACGCTGCTGTGGCTCTCACTAACAGGCAGAATTAAGATCCAAGTTTAGGTTAAAAAATTCTATATACGTAGACCATGTTTCTTTAAATTTTGACATTTGTTTTTTATTTGAGGCAGATATTTTTTCCATTAAAATATGATTTATGAGGAGGTTAGACCATTGGTCGATATTCAGAGTTTGTTTATTTTTCCAGTTAACAAGAATTGTTTTTTTTGCGATAGTAAGGGCTACAAGTATAGATTGAAATTGTTTATGTGGTAAGTCAGTTGTTGTTAAGTCACCTAGCAAACACAAGTTTGGAGAGAACGGTATCCTACAGTCCAAGACAGCGGAAAGTTTTTCTAAGACTTTAGTCCAGAAACACATAACCGGAGTACATAACCATAAAGCATGAAAGCACCAAGCTCTACTGAGGAAATTAAAATAGTTATGACTAAATCTAAACAGTTATGACAAAACTAAAACAGTTATAACTAAATCAAAACAGTTATAACTAAATCTGGGCAGAAGACCCTCAACATTAGTCTTGTATCACTTTAATCCCATGGAAATTATTTTGTATCCTTCTTCTGATTCCTCCCTTTAATACTTCTAATGCTATGGAAGCTCTCTTCAATTAATTACAATTAAATTTCATTTTAATGGGATTATTGTATAAATCGCTTTGACAACTGTCTGATTGACATACACTTGGCAAAAAAACAACACAAAAACAGGACACCGGGATGGGACATGGGTAACATCGGGACAAAACAATAGGGTTCGCGAAATCGGACTAAGGACCCGAAACACAAAACCAGGACTGTCCGGTCAATCTGAGATGCCTGGCCACCGTACTTTCACTAAGCACACACACAAGAGGCAACAGCAAGCCAGGAAGACACTATACTATACTATACCATCCCATCCATCCATTTTCTGAACCGCTTGTCCTCACAAGGGTCGCAGCCTATCCCAGCTGGCTTTGGGCAGTAGGCAGGGTACATCCTGAACTGGTTGCCAGCCAATCGCAGGGCACACAGAAACAAACAACCATCCACACCTACGGACAATTTAGAGTGTTCAATTAACCTGCCATGCATGTCTTTGGAATGTTGGAGGAAACCGGAGCACCCAGAGAAAACCCATGCAAGCACGGGGAGAACATGCAAAGTCCACCCAGGAAGGCCGAAGCCCGGACTCGATCTCACGTCCTCTAGACTGGGAGGCGGACGTGCTAACCAGTTAACCACCGTGCCGCCCATACTATACTATACTCTCGGGAAAAATAAAACTTAAGAAAGAAGATCTAGAATTTGTTTCTTCTTTTTTAACAGAAAACTAGAATTACAGCTCAAACATTATTGTCACAGTGTCAATGTTCTCAGTAAACGCATAAAAAAATCTGCCATGCAAGCAGAGACTATTAGAGTATCCCGAAGGGTTCGAAAGGACTTTCAATAGGAAACCAGGGGAATAAAACAATACGTTTTCATTATGACTGACTCAGTGCATCTGCTGAAGATGGATTGGGAAAAAAAATTATATTTTTCTCTTTCAGTCCAGAGAGTTTGCTACGCCCAATGATTTGTCTTATTTAATTGTCTATATGACAAACACATAAAAAAAAAATATCAAGTGTAGAAATACCCTTTTACTGTCTACACTTTTATCAAGGACATTTAGAGCTGCGTAAAAAAGTAAATGAAAATATCTTGCTATTCATCCTTATTGATACACACAATTTCTGCTTATGTTCAGCACGTGTGGATCAGAGACACTTAAGCCCTGACCACATAATGATCAAAACCTTTCTATTTAATGGTTCTGGGGAAATCACACACTGTAGGTTACCTTATATTGCAATGTTGCAGACAATAAGTGAAATGTACGTCATTTTAGGTTTAGCTCTGGTGTTTACTTGTAAATGTCTATGTGCTTGCGCTTGGAGATGCTATTAAAGGACCACGCCATAGTCCAAAAAACAATTACACTCCCAGCTCTCCTTCGGTTAAATTCAGCAGCAATGAATGTGGACTTTAAGAGGAGCCTGGGGTGATCCGGCAATTGGAGCAAGAGGCGGAAATGAGGTGGGACTGATGAGAAACGGGAGACGAAAGGAATAGGTGTGTTAGTGAAAACGCTCAATGTGGAAAAGTGTCAATGAGGTGGAGAGTGAGGCGATGTTACAAAGTTGTGTATTGCTGAAAGATTGATTGGTGAGAAGTTGCAGTAAATTGGCTAAACTAACTTAGACTAAGACAAATGCTACCATAAAGCACTGAAGGACTGATGTACAAAAAAAAGTAGCTTCAACTTTTCGCAGCTTCTCATATACTGTAAATATAACAATTATATTCCTTGAAACAAACATTCCATTGAAAGCATTTTAATGCAAGAAAAAAAACGTACGTTTGAACCCACATATGTCTTCCAATGCGTAGCCAAATGTAAGACTAAAATTAAAATGTAAGGCAATACAGAAAGGAAAATAATTTTAAAGTGCATCTATTTTCCATCGATCATGTTTCAGACGAGCTAAAAAATTACTTAAAAACTTGGTTGCTGGGTCCTTTTGTACTAAAAGCTGCACAACAGTGAGATACATCTTTTTTTCCTCTTTTTTTTGGTCAGCCCTACTTACAAATGACAGGCAGCTATGGTTGCCTGAGAAATTCTGTTAAAAAAAGAAATACAGTGCAAATGTAAACAACTTTACAGAACAACTTGTGCATTTTACTGGTATTTAATGTAGACTAAACAGTAAATGCTTCTAAATTTTACTGGGATTCAATGTACAATAAACATGCGATCTGTATGTAAATTTTACAGAACAAAATAGTGTAAAAGCGTAAATGGTACCTTACAAGGTCCTCAAAATGCTTTGACCAGTCATTCACCTACTGATTACACAGCATCAGGAACAGTTTCATTATCTTGTGCATGGACATTCAACACAGTTACACTATGCTGGGATTAAACCAACAACCTCAGGGTTGCAAGATGACCATTCTACCACTGAGCCACGCCACCTTGTTTAGTTATCAGTATAGGACTGTTGAATCTACACGTTTAAAAAGATTACAGGATATATAATATAGAAGTTGTTCTGTAAAGTTGTTTATATTTGCACAGTATTTTTTTTTTTACAGAATTATTCTGGTAACCACAGCTGCCAGTTTTTCTGATACTGAGAAATTGATAATTAGGTCTACAGTATATCAATTTTAGATAAACATAATACATTTAGTTCAACCTTTATATTCACATGGTTTTACTGTATACCTAAATATTCTTATCTGCAATAGGACTTTGTAAAATGCATGTTTTTTTTTGTATAAACAAAATGTACCAAATAACCTATTGACCAAAAAGTGTTATTCTAACACTGCAATGATGCAAGTTTAACTGTATCCCAATGTTTTTTTTTTTTTACAGTTTATCTGTGTTTAAATTACAGTAATTTGTGAATTCACTACCAAAAAGTTGATCCTTTTAACATTTTCTTACTGTCAAATCAACAGTTGTGTTTTGTTCAGAGTTTTACAACATATTGATGTTGAAGTTACACAATTCTTTAATGTTTTAGTATTTACAGTTTTTTATGTCACGATTTTACAGAAATTCACTGTCAATTCTACAGACTTTTTTTTTTACAGCGTACAAACAAGTATCCATCCATTTTACGAACTGTTTATTTTTACAGGGGTCTCAGTTGTGTTTTTGTGAAATATCAGTTGTACGATAAACAAGTCCATGGCATAAAAAACCTGATGGACCACTGAGCTAACGGGTTCCGTGACAATGAGAAGATGATTGAGCCCCCAATAATTTCAGCAAATTTGTTTCTTTAGTGTGTATCACACTGACTGACAGCACATTACGTTAATCAGTATCCAATAAGTATGTCATGTGAAAGTCTCTGTAAACATGCTGAGAGAATGAATAGAGAAGATAAACGAGTATTTGAGAATCTATCATTTCCAGTCCAGGTGTCCAATCCTTCAGTGATGAAGTTAATCCCATGAGACAGACAAATGCCCAACCAGTTGCTCCTCAGAGATAATGAGCTGCTAACTGCTGAGAGAGATGTTTACAGGGCCAGAGGGTGGGATTGGAGTTGCTTCAATGGTTTTGCACGAAGCGGGTCTGGGCTTGACTCTAAATTAGTGGGCCTTCTCGATCAATGTGGTTTGTAATTAGCTGCTATTGATACCAGGCATCAGCCACTACAGTGGGCCACAGCAAAGCTTTCCCCCGATGTCCATCAAGCAGCATTTCCACTCTGCAGCAATGCAGGATTATATAATTTGGAGAGTAAACAAATTACATACAGACAAAATGGTCCAATAGGATAAACACAAACATGCAGCTAATTATAAAGAAGAATCAGCTACGAATTGTTTGTGTATTTTTAATTATCAGTGCTTTGCTCAGTTTCAGTTATTTTAGTTATCATTGTGGACCGTTTAAAATAAGAAATGTAATAAAAAACAAACATTTTTCACATTGATTAGATGTTTACTAGTACCTAGGCAGTGCTAAGGATATCCCTTTGGCATGCATCATACAAAATAAAATGCAAAAATATAAAATAATGATAAAAAATTGCTTAAAAATGAAAACACTCTTCGCGTACACACTGCACACATGATGTCACATTCGCAGACAGAGGGGTGGGAAATTCGAACCCGAATCCAGTCTGAAAACTATTGGAGAGGTTTGCAGGAATACCATTTGTGAACAGCTAAGGTGTTGATGTGCTAACAAGAAGATTTTTGAGTCATAAATTGTCAAACAAAATGGCAAATTGCGTATAGCATAGAGCATGAAGCTATAAAAACAAAAACACATAATGAACACACGCACATCCAATTCCGCACACTGAATGCGCTCCTAAACCTAGCCTCCCACCAGCCAAAATATTTCACAACATTCATTTGTCCATTTATAACAGAGAAATCCAAACGTTTTACTCTGAGGGCCACGTACAGAAAAATCGAAGGATGCAAGGGCCACTTGAGACTTTTATTTATTAAACATGCCAACATCGGTCAATCAACAATTGCACATTGTTTATATATTACAGTTACTTTGAAAAAATATTGTATTGTAAAATGTGATATAGCAACTAGTTTAGAAGAGCCGCCCCTGCACTAAACAGCAGCTGACTCTAATCTTTACAGCATATTTAGAACCATAGCAAGAGCAATCTGTAGTAATCTGATCTTTAAAAACAACAACAACAAAATAAACAATTTGAGATCAGGGTCACAATTCGGACATTGTGACAGAGGCGAAAGAAGAAAAGAAAAACATGTTTGCTTCAATAAATTAATTATCCATTATTTACAAAGAGAAATGTTACCATTTTACTTGTAAATAGTTAAATCTCTTTTTCAGTATATTTATAACTTCAAAAGCTCTACTGATTATGAAAATAATTTATTATAATTATTATTATTAGTAGTCTCCTTCACCTGTACAAATTTAGTTTTTATTATATGCCATGGACCATAGTTTAGACACCTCTGATTTATAATAACAACAATAATAATACATTGTATACACAACATCTGGTACAAGAAGCACCGTAAATACCTTATGAGATCAAATAAGAAGAGAGTCCAGGTCAAATGAGTTCAACAAAATAAAAAATATAAAAATTCATTCAAAAACAAGAACAGGGTGTTTGACAGTAGAGATGATTTGAATGTTTGAAAAGTGGTAATTGATCTAAGAGAGTGAGGTAGGTTAATCCAGTTTGAAAGACCCTAATACTTGAATGCACGCCGACCAATGTGTTCCCTATTTCTTGGTGTGGATAAAGAAAGGAAAAAAAAACTGATATGAAAAACAATATGCTTCAAATTATTACTGTGAACCTAAAAGAATTAGGAATCGCTTCATATATGGAGTACAATTTTAATAAATACAAATTAAAAGTAAATAATATCCAATGAAATTGAATATTGATTAGTATATTAGTTCTAAAGCAGAATGCACATCTACAGAATTTTCATCTATCATACATCTAAACTGTAACACTTCTTTTTAAGGGTGATTTGGGGTGGGGTTATACACGGGTGCGTGTTATTCACAGGATTTTACGGTACTTCTGTCCATGTTTGTATATCAGCCGGCACACATTACATCTGGGAAATGGACTAGAGAACATGTTCAACATTTTAGGTTTTAATTACACTTCCCATGTAGTTCACCATAGCATTTTGGTTCAGTTTTTTTCTTTACATTGAATCACATTCTATGTAATTTGATTGCATTATGTGCATGCAGAGAAATGGTAAAATCTCTTCCCGTTATCCTGATGCAGCACCAATAAACCAGGCATAATCTTTTTACTGTGTACACCACCAGACCCACCAGAGATGATGGTAATGCAACCTGGCATTTAGAAGAAGAGAGCCAATCTGAAATAATCAACATCAAGACTTTGTACGTAGCTCATCAAAGTGAATGGAGTGTCTATGCTCTTTTCACTGATGCTAATGATTTGGTCCCGTCGCCAGTTTTTTCCCCACCTGATGAATCTTGGATGGTTTTACACATTTTAAGAATAATCAGTGTCATAAATTGCTCTTGAAATTAAAATCAGATTCATGATTACATTTAGGCTATGACACTGATTTTCTTTTTCTTTTTCTTTTTTTACTCCACTGTTCTTTTTTCACCACTTTATAGACCTAAAATTGTTGTACAGGTAGTGTATTACAAATTACTAGTATGCTGCAAAGAGGAAGTGGTACAGTACACTCTTTACTAGCACCGCCGAAATGGCACAGGGATTTATATTCATGTGAGGTAGTATATGATTAACAGGGTTGTCGTTTTCCAGCTTACACTTTCCATTGGAAAAACCCTGCAACGTAAAATTTAGCCTGAGGGTAAACATTGGAATGTCTGAACCTGGCCACAGCATATGTTGTAAATACAAATAAGTGTTGCTGTCTAGCTTGTTTGTTCCTTGGGGAGTTTCACCATTCGACCAAGAGGATTCATCAGTTCTTCTTATTATAGTAATGATACCATTATTATGTGTTGTTCAATTTCAGACTTTGGTCCAGTTCGCTGCCAAACATGAATAATTGCCTTTGCCACTATCCAGTCTTGACCTCAAACGTATTGAACTACTAGAATATCCAATTTCACTCGTCCAAATGTCCTTTTGCTGCAGTCTGGCTTGGTTAGATTCAATATTGCTGTGATGTGTGCAATTCCAGGCCTAAATGAATCTCCCAGTGCTAGTCCATCTCAGAAAAGATGTTGCCAGAGATTGAAGAAGAGGGATACCAGGTGGAAGAGCAGTGGCATAAAGGCAAGTGAGAAGTATTTATATGCGGCTTAAACCGGTTTGTAGAAAAATGTGAACCAGCAGCTGAAAAATAAATCAATTAGGGGGAAATTACGCACATTTCTAAAATTGTAAAATACAAATTGACCCGAGTTTCCACAAATATATGCATTATTATTAAATGTATTACTGCTAAATTTTGTGTCTGCTGTGTTGCAACTGGAATTCCCCCAGTACAGTTAATCATGCGTTAAAAACAATAAGTGGCATTAAAATACCTTAAATGAATTCAAAATTAACAAACTAATTTTGACACCCCTTAAAACAATCAATAACAAATAAAAGACTAAACATCTCACCAACTTGACCTGAATGAAAGGCATGTTTATGAATGTTTTTGTAACATTTTGGTGCTCTGAACAGACTTCTTATCACGCAAAGAGCTTTTTGCTTACAGTAAGGTTTTGAGGGTCAGATGTACTTCTTGAATTTTTTTCTTTGGAGAGTATGTATTCATGCCATTCAAACGGCCCTGCCTGAGTGGCTATGTTTGAGATTCAAGTCGCATTGCAGTCGGTGGTGTCCACTTGAGTCAATACTCAGACACAGAGATGTGTCAGTGGCTCTGATGCAGCTTGTCAGGCATGCTCCAGCTACCGGTTGGCCTGGTCCACCAGCCCCAACCCCCTTTTGGACTCCTGGGACCATCCAAAGGCATCCATCACAGGATGGGTCTCTTTTACTGTCTCTCATCTTCCTGTCACCCATCTCTTTGTCTCTTAAGATTTTCTCTTATTATTTTGTGTGAACATGAGTATTAGGCGGAAAGAAACAAAGTTGCTATTCGCGTTCTTCATCAATTGAATTAAACTTTAGTTTCCTCTGAGAAGTATATTTGGGTAGGAATGAGGAAATACCGACATGCTAGATTGACTAACATCACTTGATGTCACTACTCCATGAGCAGAGGCTGTCAAAATGAAACTCCTCCAAAGTAGACCTTCCTCTCTAATGGCATCATTTTTTTCCTAAAAGTTATTCAGGCTACTGATTTAAAAATATATGACTGAAACCTGAAGCAAACTGAATTAAAAAGAACACTTCCAGTCACTGCAAAATAAACTCAGAGAAAAATGTAAGTGTTAGACTTGGTTCAAAGTCTTCAATGTGGCTGTTAATGAGTGTTGTTTCAGTTATTGAATATACCAATATTTTTTTTAAATGTATAACACGTCTCCCTAAACAAACAAACCTTGCTATTGGTATATTAATTAAACAAGAATACAGAGACATGAAATACTGCTTAGAACATTTAGGTGATCAAAAAAAAAATGCATGCATATATTTTATTAATTCATTCATATTTGAGTATCCCTGATATGCAGTATAACCTAAAAGGGTCTTAATACAGCCGTGTTGTTGAGTATGTATTATCTACATGGCTCGTGGGAAATTGAGGACAAATATATTATGATTACAAAGCATTTATCTATTACACAAAACATGTTGGGAAGAAACATTTGAACATCTGTTTTTGTTCCTCTCAAGATGGCATCACTGTTGCAATGCTGACTTGTCACGTAATTAAGATTTAAGGAAGACTACGGCAATTACCCGTCTAATCAGGCTTTTATCAAGCCTCACATGCCAAGCTGTCTGTCTTTATGTCTGACTCAAAAAGAAGGCAAATACAACTGCTGCCAAAAGACAAAAATGGCTGGCCAGACTTCTGATGCAAGTCTTCAGGCATGTCGACGTTGGGTCTTTGACTCACTCTGCCTTTGGTCCACATGGAGTTGAGTAGGAAAAGCCTATTTTTCCCAGGTAAGAGCTTTATCGATCAGCTGATCCACCAGCAATCCAAAAACACATTTCTTGTTTCTGTCACTTGGGGAGTATTGGTCAGAAAAAAACTGTGTGTGACTGTGCGGAACAATCCATATTCAGTAACGCAGTGATGTGTTGTGGTGAGCAACCTTTTCCATCTTCAATGACACCTTCAAGAGGCCCCGCAGTGTTACCTTGACAACAAGTTAGGAACCTGGATATTGGCTGAGGACAGTGCGGAGTGACGTCTTGTCTTTCTTCATCTGCGCTCCACTGACTGCGATATTGCCAGATGTTGTGAATGTACATCTGCACCTGGGCAGTTGGGATGCGGGTACTGAAGACAGGTTAAATTAATTGACCGAAGTAGAAGACTCAAGGGAGTTTAAAGATGGTCTGACAAGTATGCAGTTTAATCCAAAGTCAAGGTCAGTGTTGAATTCTACCGAATCTTATTCTTCAGAACCAATACAGAATCTTGTATTTCATCTGTGTACAGTATATTATACAAATTACAGCGTGTTTGTTTGTTTCATTTGCTATATCTGCACTGACATACTGAACTTGAACTTTTATATTTACATTTTACAGATGTTGATGAGTCTCCTGTATACTATTAAAGGAAAAAGTCAACCTTAAAAATTCCTTGGCAATAGTATATGTGACCTCACTAGTCTAAACATGACATTCTGATTAATATTACATTTGTGGAATATAACTTGTGCAGCAAAATACAGCCCATTTTTTATCCATTTCTGAGGGCGGCTATTTTGCCACTTGCTGTCGACTGAAGATGACATCACAGTTGCTCAGGGCTCAGACAACGACCAATCACAGCTCAGCTGTTTTCTGAAGCTGGGCTATGATTGGTTGTTACCTGAGCAACTATGATGCCATTTTCACTCGAATGCAAGTGGCAAAATGGCCGCCCCCTGGGATGAATAAAAACTGCTGGATTTTGCCGCTTAACTCATGTTCCACTAAGGCAAAATTAACCAGAATAATAAAAATTCAGACTAGTGGGGCTGCATAGAACATATTATTGTCAATAAAAAAAAATTGGGGGGGAGGGGTGACTTCCCCTTTAAGTCTAGACACATTTTGACAGTCCAATTCCATGTATTTGAAACAAGACTGACCTTAGGTTTAGCTAAATCACTTGTGCAGTTAGTAGTGCAACAGATCATCATTGATCCGTGGTCGGTTCGGATAAAGCCTTACGGTTCGGATCGCCCACGATCCGCGGGTTGGTTGGTGGGGGAAAAAAAACAAAACAGTGTGCATTCACAATGGACACCATTCAGACATATCAAGGAAGCTAAAACATACTCAATGTAACACGTTAAGCCTAACTTCAAAATAAAGTTGACCAAATGCAGTAATACATTGCAATGCAAATAGCGTTGGTAGACTTTTACTTCGAAGTTGGCCTATGTCGTGGCGGGATGGCGAGCTTGACTTCCCTTTCAGACAATTAGGCTTTCTTTATTGTAATTTTGATTGACATTGTAGTTGCAACCAACATCAACACAACGCTATCCCGAACTCATTCAATCACTAATTTAGGTTACTAAGAAATTAATTATGCCACCATTGTAAGTGGCTAGGCTAGCTGTTAGCATTACCAACGAGGGTCTGGCTGATAGCTGTAAGTGACTTTGACGGCTGGTACTGTACCTGGCTTATTTGAAATATTTTTAAATGTTCTGGACCAAGGCTACTTTGTAATTCACTTTCCATGTTTAAAGGAAGCGAATGTGCCTTAAATTGAACTTTGAGGTATTTTTATAATTATTAAAAATAAATAGAACTTCCTCATTTATTTTATATAACACTTTCAACAACACAACAACATTCAACTCAAAATGTCAAACATAGCCATTTAGATTTTAGGAACACAACTTTAACCCATTAAAACTTTATGTTACACATGGACCATGCATAAAATAAGAATGTTTCTCCCTTATATTGCACTTAGAGTTGTGTTCCTAAATCCTAAAGGGCTATATTAGACATTTAGATTTTTTTTAATGGGAAAGTTTTACCAAATAAATGAAGACAAAGTATTATTTGTTTTGTTTTCATTTTTTTCTGATCGGAAAACGATCCGATCCGTGACTCAAATCCGTGATCCGATCTGAACCGTGACTTTTGCGATCCGTTGCACCACTAGTTAGCATCATTATAAATATAATTTTTTAGACTTACTTAGAATGTATATTTTGTCATTATATTACCTCCTTTGAGTGGGGCCAACCATGTGCGTTGCTTGGTCTCCGAAGCCAGTCCTTTTGAGAGTCATTGGATTTTCTTCCACTTTGGAGTTGGCCTGGTTGAGAGGCATAGAGCAGAAGTGGGCAATCCTGATGACCCCGGTCTTGGTGCCTGGACATTGGGGTTCATCCCAGTGGACGTGAAGGTTGCCTCCGTCTGCTTGTGCCATGCTCCAAACATCTCTGCACGTGGGCAAAGACAGTAAGATATGAAGGGGTATGATTGGGAAAAATGTCCCCCTGATCTAAAATTGTATTAGTGGCTAGACTCTCTCCAATAGATAGGATAAGAAGTTTGGTCATCCAGGAGGAGCTCAGAGTCACATCCAAACTCCACCCAGAAAAGCCGAAGCCCGGACTCGATCCCACGCCCTCAGCACTGGGAGGGAGGACATGCTAACCAGCCAGCCACCATGCACCCTTTGTTGTAAAATCAATCCTTGCTCTGCAGCCGTGTGCATAAATGAATGTTAGCTGTAATGTTGCCTGTTTTATCGGAGAAATGCAATGTGAAGACGATGCAGACTGCCCTCACGCTAAAATAATCTTGTCCTTGCTCCGGTGACATTACAGGGTCCGTTATTTGCGTCTTCTCCTATAGAGAAACCCGCCAAAATCCAACAATCTTTACAGTATTTTCCTGTAACCCACATACACTACTCTCAAAAAGTTAGGGATATTTGGCTTTTGGGTGAAATTTCAGGACGAGCCTAACGAGGACCTTAACGGCAAAATTCACAATAAGTGTTTGATCCTTGAATCGGCCAATAAATGTCCTGGTTCAATTAGAACTGGTGTTTAAACAGTCGTCCTCATCATGCTGTCCACATTTTGTTATGAGACCAAGATGACACCTAACAATGGATCAACAGTACCTTGCCATTGTGATGCTTCAAACAGGACGACTGGTGTACCTCAAATGGAATGGCCTGCACTTTCTCCAGACCTGAATCCTGAATCCTATTGAAAAACCTGTGGGATCAGCTGAGTCGCTGTGTAGAGGCTGGAAACTGTGCATCCCAGAACCCAAATGACATGAGGGCTGCCCTTCAAGAAGAGACAATGAGACGACTTGTGAACAGCATGAGACGTCGTTGTCAAGCTGTAAATGATGCTCATTTTTGGTTGTTGTTTGTTTGGTTGTATTGTTGTTAATATTATTGAGATGAGGAAATCTTCATCAGTGCATCCTTCTACTTAAATGTCCTACTTTCATGATATGATATGATTGTAGTGTGAACTTTTGACATTTTCCATACGTTTTACCTGAAAGCCAAATATATGTGAGTAGTGTATATACGTGCCAAAACATAGTTGCTGTAAAATTTACAGTATTTTACTGCTAATTATACAGCAAATTACTGTACTTTTTTTTACCCATAGTGCGTTGCTGTATACAGTTAAATACTGTAAAATAAAAAAAACAAGAAAATGCTGTATTTTTACTGTAGATTTTACAAAATGTTGTTGCAGTGTGAAGAGGGAAGTCTGCTTAGGCCACAGCCCCCAAGACCCGATTCCATATAAGCAGTAGATGGCTGTTTTTTTGTTTTTTGTTTTTTATTTATTTATCATTATCTAAACAGTCCTACATAGCAACGCAATGGCATCAAATAGTGAATAAGATCAGAGTTGTGATGAAGCGATTTTGTGCTAAATGGTGACTCTCTTCCTGTTGTCATGTTCAGGGGTAATGACTTTGTCTTCTCTTTCTGCAACACATTTTCTTAGTTTTTGTTGGGAGACTTTTAGTATGCTGCTGTTTTTTTGCTTCATTTCCTATATATTGACCATTTTTCCAAATAAAGCCAGTGAACTATTTGGTCCGACTTCATAACTTCGCATAATAAATCAAACAATACACACAATGGATTAAACCAGAACCATTAGGTCTTTGAAAGATGTAATGAAAAAAAAAACAGACAGTATAGGAAAGGGCTTTTCAAAATAAAACCTAAAACTTGGTATACACTTAAGGATTTTCAAATCTTAAACATTTTTTTTCTGTGACAGACCACACATGTAAGAATAGAAAATTAGGCATTTAACAGTTTTGGTTGTATTGTGTGTGGTCTGTTCAATTTCAACACAGAACACCACACACACACAAAGATTATTTTCCAACACCGGTCTAGAATTCTGTTCTCCAAAAAGAAGAAGGAAGATGAGCAGACACTTACGGATGGATATATGCCTAGTGTTTCTGAAGCGGACAAGAGTATTGTGAGATTGCGATGTCGGCTAGAAATATTTGCTTTAGAAAATACTTGTTGCTGAGGTGGGAGAAAAAAACATCCATCCATCCAACCGTTAGGAAATATTTTGTATTATTTACTTCTGCTCCCTTGTTCATCAGTCAGGGCACTTCTTTGGTTGACTACATTCCGTTCACATTACAGCGTCAAATGATTTGAGAATAGTCAGATTTCACAACACACATGAAGATTTTTGCTTGTAAATATTGTATACGTTTATTGGTTTGGAAGGGGCAAAATCGGGCCAAACACGGGACAAAAAGCAGCCAAATTGTCTTTATGTGTGTACCCGGTCTTCATTTTTATTTATTTATTTATTTTACAATGAATTCCTTTTTTTTTTCCATTTGTGTTGTTGTCTACTCAAATTTAAATGTACAAAGTATTTAGTCCAATGGTTAATGCTCCACGTACTTACAATGAGCCCAAGTTTATTATTTGTTTCCTTTTTTTCCAAGTTCATGAGTTAGTCTGGGTATCTTATGTGCATCTTTTGTTTACTTAATAAACCTTTCTCACTGCTGCTACTTTGCATTTGGCTGTGCATTTTCTGACCACAACTATAACAAAGAAATATATTGCCACGATACGCTGCATTGTTGGTGGCACACTGAATACTGAATTAGAGAATACAAATAGGAGAAAGACTCTGTTTAAAAAAAAAAAAAGAACTCTGAACAAGAAAATTACCACAACAACAACATTATTACAGCTCTTTTATTAGAACCATCTAACCAAAAGAAGTGGGAAACATACTGTATTGTTTTGTACATAATTTGAAATGCCTGGCTATTATAAAGCCAGCTGACTTTTATAGCTTTGGTGTGCATCAATGTATGTTGAATGCTGAAAATGTTGCTTTGTCCTAATAGATTGTTTAGCCAGCCATGTTGTTCAATGGTCTATATGATCCATCAGGTTATTGTTTGTCAAATCATTATCCAAGATTGACTAATCGGTATTTGTCATGCACTATAATTATAAATTGACCATCCGTGGCAATATTGTTCAGCTCAGTAAACACTATTTTACTTTATTTTCATTTCTTCTATAATGGTACTTCCAATAAATCTTAGCCCAATTAGTCAACAGAGCATTTTATAAAATCCAACAATAAGGTTACAGCACATTGACCATCATTCATTACATCAAGAGCACTTCAACCTGTGGCAATTCAGGAGGCTCTTGATTTCTGAGCAAAAGGGAGCAAACGAAGCTCCTAATGAGACAGTATTTAAACAGAGACCCACCTAATCTGTGTAATAACAGTTTATAAGGTGCCAAAGTACTGTATATCTACAGTATAGAAAATGAAAAAAACATTGTATTGCACAGGATTAATGTCGACATAGATGAATAATTTTAACATTAATTACATTTATCTAGTTTAACCCTAAAACCTGAAATGATTAATTTGACCTTTGTTGTACTCAAGACCACACTATCCGAGATTAAGATGTGCCCAAAACCAGAACTCATCAGGACTAGGAAAAGAAAGAGACTTTTGGGAGTTAAGGGTAAGTCAACACCAAGAAGAAAACAAGACGAGACCAAGGCCGTAAAAGTCTCTTGTAAAACTGATCACAATGTTGAACAGTTAAAGAGTCCTTTAACTCTAATGCAGATCATGTGTGTGTCTCTCTCTGCGACGCATGCGTCCCTCTGCTGAATTGAAATGGATTAATAAGGGAAGCCAGCTGCATTACCCTCCCACAATGGCACATAGCGGTCAAACGCGGTGTTGGAAACACCCTCTTCTATCTGCGGTAGTCAAGCTAAATAATAAAAGAAAGAAAACTCTACCCATGCACCCAGTTGAACTGTGATTGTGCTCGACTTGTGTTGGGCATGAAAATACGACCCAGGGTGTGTAAAATAAGTAAGTAAGTAGATCACAGTTTTAAAAAGGTCGGTGACCCCTGGTATAGTGTGACGTACCCCCTGTGAAATATTTTTTTGCCAAGTACCTCCTAACCAGCGCAAAGCATTTCTGATTGAAGAAAAAAAAACATAGTGATGTGCCATCATTGGAACTCTATTTGTTTGTATGTGGTCTCTTGGAATATTTGGAAATAAAAAAGATGAAACAAAAAAAATAAAAATAAAAAAGATAAAACAAATAATTAATTTAATTATAAATAAAGATGTCTGCACATAAATATTATCAACATAAAGTGTCATCTTTTGGGATCATAGTAAAGCTCTGTTCTCAAAAAGAAATAACTGAATTTTAAATAAAGTTTTCAAGTGATTGACAAGTGATTCTAGGTGGCATATGACAAAGTTATGTCAAACCATTCTGGTATGGGGGAAATGCAGGGTTTTTAAGACATTGACATTCAACAGCCTACTAAATATAACATTTATTTGATGAATTTATATGGTTTAGAAATATTTACATATACTTTTAAAATATACTTTAAAATCTTACGTTCCCCCTGGAGTGCCTTCAAATACCCCTATTTGAAAACCCCTGGTGTAAACGGCCTATAAAAAGTCGAATTGTTCAGTGACAGAAACAAATGTCTACCTAAAGCATACATTGTGATTCACATTTCAAAGCAACTAAGGGGTTTGAAAACCTGCTTGGAAAGTTCAGTGTGTAATTTCATGACACAACTCTTTAATCCAAGCACACTGTTGCTTTACAGGTTGTATTGTTTAGTATAGAGTGGATTACTCAAGTGTTAAGAGCAGTGCACATATAGGTGAGGTGGACGTTGGAGGTGTTTGACTGAAGCAAATGGCTAAGTCAGAGGCCTGCAGCGGCGGTAACATGCCTTCATCTTTGGCCAGGGCTTATGTCAGTGCTGTGGCCATGGTTGCCATGTCACACAGCCTGGGGATATAGTGTAGCTTTGGCTCTCATGCCTGTCTGCTCCCCTGTTCTTCTATGTTGTGAGACACTGCTGCCTGGGAGCGGACAGCTTTGGCACTAAACCTGGTTGGCCTACCTGCATCTGTTCTTAGACGAGGAGCCAGCAGTGGTAATGCTGTGTTTTACAAAGCAAATCAGGTCATCCCTATGGCGTAGTGGAATTTGAGGGGTTAGTCCGTCTTACCCGCTTCTGATATCAAGAGTGTCCAAAAAAAATACATCTTAGATGTAAAAGTAAATTTACTAATATAAAAAGGGAAAAATCCAGAAACCAAGTAAGTTAAATTAAAAAAATTATCACATTTCAGAAAATGTGCATGTTAGTTGAAGCATTTTCTGTTTGCCGATGTGTCCCTGTGCCGCATGCACGAAGTGTAGTGTATGGAGTGTTACTGTATTGTCTTTCTGGGTTCTTTTTTTTAAACACATGCTGGCGCTCTGCTCCCGCAAAAAGAAACCACTCAAGACACGTCAATGGCCAAGCAGTATATGGGGAAAGATATACAAATACATATCGCGTACATGAGATAAAAATGTATGGTTTGTAAAGTATGTAAATAAGTAAATATTTATTTATATGGCACTTGATCATTGAAATGTGTTTCGTTCAAGGAACAAGTCATACTTTCTTGTTTCTGTTTCCACACATCCTATGAAGAAAAACTAAGAAATGTGTTACTCCTAGCACTTTATTTACAACCACAAAGTGTTACTAATGTTATTATTTAATAACAATGTTATTAAATCCAGTTATTAAAGCCCCCACTTCGAGACAAAAAATTGCTGTCTGAAAAAAATGGGAGGCTGCACTGGCAAGACGTGCGGCGCCACTGCGCCGGTGCCGTGATACGTCAATCATTTGGCGCCTGCGGGGTCCAATCTCATTTGAGCAGGGGCGCGTGCCACCCCGGCCTCCCCTCAGTGGTGTGGATTAATTGTTTAAGAGACAAAGAGGGCAAAATAGGTCTTATACTAGCATTTTTTTTTTTGACTGGACAAGTTTTGGGACAAGATGGTTAACTGTCATGTACTTGTCAAAGATGATTCTGAGATATTGAGATTTTGTTTTTTAATTAACAGATTACCGACATTCATGTGCCTCAAAGTGGAACATGAACTTGAACTAACATGAACTAATACTTCCACATATGTGGAAGTGCTAATCAGTAAACCATATCAGTTTGGGAGTTGAGACATTTGCTTGCCCTAATTAATATTTATTGTTCTTTTGATGTTCAGCCTGGAAGTCTTTTTTCTAAGAGTAACAATCTTATGCCATCTGGCTGCCTAACCCAGTTAGTCAGCTAAGCACTGTAGCTGTAGTTTTATATGTTTGCTTGGTTCTCTTTCCCAAAGACCCATCAAAAGTTAGCTATATGTTAGGGTAGCACACAGCTTTACTGTCAACATGCTCCTTCTTTTTTTCCTAGTTGTCCACTGTGACTGTAACATTCCTTTAGTGGCCCCCGACCGTGGCACTTTGAGTACACTCTCTTTATTTCCAGTGCCCTGAATGCATTCATGACTCAAGCATATCCCCCCAGAGAACCCACTTATCTTGCACATTACCCGAAGTCACCCCTCAGTCCCACCGCCTTAAGCGAGTAGCCCCCACCTTTGTCCCAGATCCCTCTCAGTGAGAAAACAAACCATGGAGTCCATTTGGGCCAGCTCAACCACACACATACAAACACGCAGATATCTTGGGACACGGAAAGTAATACTGCTGACATGCTTGCACCTTTCGTGTCTTGGTGCATACACATACATTCAGAACATTCACGTAAAATCGAAACAGACAACGAACAAAAATTGACTGATCTCCTTTACTTGCATGCAACGAGTGAGTACCAAAGTGGTTATATTGTTCTGTTGGTTCTTTCGATACACTAAAAGGCCCACTAATGCTTTTTGCACTTACATCCATTTGTTTAATGCTCCAAGGCAGAGGAATGCTACACAAAGAAATGTCCCATGGTGCAATGCAGTGCACACAGTCCCACAAATGCACACATAAAACAGCAACATTCAGATATTGTGACCAAAAGTAATCGCTCACGGTGCATGCACAAATACAGATCGCTACGTAGGGACGGATAAAGTCACGGAAGAAATGTTAATATACAGTACCCTATGCCATGTATGGATGTTTACGATACATATAGTGTACAAATATTCAGGAATAATCATATTGAAGACAGTCTGGAGAGTAAATATAAAATCACATCTCCTATTTATATCATTATATTTTGTCCTCCTTCCTGAACCAATTGATTTTTTTCCAAATATGAATATGTGAAAAATAAAAGACAAGCATTGCACAAAAGTAGGTCACCAACACGATTAAGTGATTGAATTGGGAAGGCCAAACAACGACAAGATCCTTCAAGTGATTACACGCACACACTCAGTGCAGCAGTCTTGTGTCTGCTCTGTAGTCATGGTGGCTCTGTCCAAGGTCCTGACACTCTCTGGTGAGAGCTGTCCACTCTCCTCAAGTCAGCATTGTTTGCGTAGGCCGTGCAGTGGTGAGCAGCAGATTTGATCTCCCGTTCAACTGGTTTGATTTTATAGAACAGTCATAGCTGTCAAATTTTTCAAATGATTTTTCAAGAAGAAAACCACATGTAATATTCAAGAACAGGAAATGTAGATTAAATTGCCTTGTTTGGTAAATCTCATATCTGATTGATTTCATGAAAAGAAAAAGAAAGAAAGACATGAATGTCATTGCTAATAGTGTGTAATGTGTGTGTCATGGGAAAATACTCCTGATTTTGAACTTCCTGGCAGATTACATTGACCTGGTAGCACATGGAAGCTGAAATCTGACTGGACAAAACAATAAAAGTTTAACATACACACTATTGGATGTTTGGCAGCGAAGAGATATGCTAAGAAATGAAGTTAATACACTATTGGAAATACATTCATCCAACTTCATTAAAGTTATAAATCGCTGGTATCTGGCCAAAACCTCTATATCACAATTTGGCAAATTTAATATCCCCCCCTCCAAATATATATGTTGTATTGGTACATCCACATATTGGACATATACACGTGTATGGTGTTATTTTTACAAATTATTGACCAATCTAAAGTATTCAAAATGCCTTGCTCTTTTTGATGATGCAATGTTAATAATTGAACAAACGTGACTCTATTGGAGTCTCCAGAAAAGTGATTCACTTGGTGTCATGTGTCGAAATGGAGAAGGCGATGATGCAATGTCATAGGCATTTTGATGACACTATGCTTTGCAGCCAGAGATGGGAAATCCTGGCCCAGAAAGTGAAAACCCTGCCACGGTTTGGCTTTAGTTACAGGTGCTTGTACTCAATCGGCAGGTAAACGAGGTCATAACGAGAAGCACCTGTGACTATAGACAAACTCTGGCAGGGTTTTTACTTTCTTGACCTGGTTTTCCCATCTCTGTTTGCAGTGACTGAATGCCAAACTTTTGTCAAGCCCACAGATAAGTAGCAACTGAAGGTGGCTCCAGTGAAGTTACTGGAAAAATATCTGCTGGGAGGAACCCCAGAATTTGGTCACTGAGTGGTTCTGTCCAAGGGCTTGCCACCAGCTGGTGAGAGCTTTCCGTCATACCAGAAGTTGACTTCCCCAGTGCAAACTATGTAGTAGCAAACAGCGGATTTGTCCAAAGCTAATTTTGCTACAGTATATATAAAAGGTCTACACACCCTAGTTCAAATGCTAGGTTTTAAGATAATGAAAAAAAAAAAAAGCCATAATGCATCATCTAAAAAACCTTGCATCACATTTTCCCCACATATTTTAATATAGCCTAATTAAAACAAAGTTTAACTTTCCGGCCACAATTCCAAAAGGTTTGTACACCAGAAGAACACCATACCTATAGTGAATCTTGTTGTTGGCAGCATCATGATTTGGAGCTGTTTTCTTAATTTTGCAGCTGGGGCCTTCAACAAGAAGAAGTGAACTATGACAAGTTAGAAATAGCAGTCAGTGTTAGCGCATAAATCTTAAGGCTTCTTCGGGAAAAGCTGAAAAGAACAACAGAACTTAATTTGGGGTCAATCAAAGGCACTTTAAATGCTGACAGGTGTGTACCAACTCCCATTTAACATGCTTTTGAAAGCCACTTGTGATTTCTGAACACAGCTACATCCCCAGTTATAAGAGGGTGTGCATATTTATGCAATCTCATTATGAGAGTTGTCACATATCCTTTGAATTTTTTTAATTGAGTTGTACGTTATAGGTCAATTTACTAAAAGAACATACATTGACAATGTTAAAAAAATAGGACAGAAAACTCTTCAAAACATTTAGAGTAAATCATTATTTTTTTTATAATTAAAAGGGGGAAAAAATCAATTTTTTTTTAAAAGACTTTAATCAAAGGTATAGGAAAAAAAGTTTTTAATCTGGATTTAAAAGCATTTACACTCTGGGCTGACTTCACTTCTGTTGGAAGGTTATTCCATTTGTGTGCAGCATAACAGCTAAATGCAGCTTCACCATGTTTACCTCAAACTCTGGGGTCCACTAGTTGACCCAAACGGTAGAAAATCATTTTAAGTGCTTTATCTTGGCCTCATTTTTTTATTTGAAAAAAAAAAGGCATTTGAAACAGGGATGTGAATACTTTTGATTAATCCACAGTATATGAAGCAGCTACAGCTGCCAACATGTAGAAAAAGCTTATGTTGTGCAGATGTTATTGTTGATGTCGCACAACGTGTTTGCAGTTTGGCTGCTAGGTGAGACGTAAAATATATAGCTTGTTCCCTGCAAGAACTAAGATTATCGTCCGTGTTTATGTGTTTCTATACATCTGGGCCAGGAAGAGAATTTTCATGGTGCAGCCTGAGTCATGATGCTGGTGGCAGACCCACCGTTAAATGTGATTTCTCTGACTTTGCCGTACTTAGCAATGTGGGACACAGTTCAAACGCAGAGCTCAGACAGAAAATATGGGGGGGGGGAAGGGGAAGAAGGATAGAGAGAGAGAGAGAGAGAGAGAGAGAGAGAGAGAGAGAGAGAGAGAGAGAGAGAGAGAGAGAGAGAGAGCATAGGAATGAGACTGCAAGCTGATGAAGATTGTGCATGCTCAGAGGTGGTGTGTTTGGATGTGGATGCACTTGTGTGGGTGCGCTTGCACACGCACACGCACACACTAAGTTGGCCGTAACGATGGATTCAAAGGGAGCCTTTGAAGTATTTTGATGTTCCCTGGCTGCTCTCTTGCCAGTTTCCTAAATAGGTCAGAGTCTTTGCTCCTCTGCCTTCTGCACTGAGCTATTGGTGCCGCAGTCTGCTTGAAAGTATCATAAAGGGCAGGCAATTTTAGAAAATAAATCAGCTTTACATCCTCTCATATAACTTAAAAGGGTAGATGGATTGGTTTAATGCTGATGCTTGTTGTCTGCAGGTGCACACACTCAGCGAACGGTGGAGAAAGTCAGCAAATAAGACGTTAAATGGGAAAAGTAAGAGCGGGAAAGACTAAAGAAGTTGAAGTAGGTGCGCTAGATCTCATGCTAGCATGAAAAAAGCCTGAGAAACTGATATATTTAGTAGATTTCAGTTGTGATGAAAGGGATGATGCAGACACGTTGGGAGAATTGTGTAATGGTCCTGGAGGCCATCTGTCCATGGTGCTGTGTGAGTTTTGAGCTGTCTGCTGATGGTTCCATGTAGGGCAGTAATTTGCATCTAGCAGATGATTAATTTGATAACTAGAGGAGACCTTCTCTCTGACGCAGCAACTCAGTCGAACTCAAACGGGTGTGTGCTTTTCCACTGTGTACGCCGCAGGGAGGAAGTCGAAGATGTATGTGTCAACTCTACATTGCAGCCACCCTGTGGGGCTGCAAAAGAATTTCAGGGTGGTCTAAACTTAGAATAACAAATTTATTTGTCCTGCTTTCCACTGCACATGTACCCACAGACATATTAGAAGGTAAGCACTTTCTCCCCACCACTGCCAGCATATCTCATCCTATTCTTCCCCATAAAATAGGGAAAATAAATCACAATGAGTTAAGTGCTTGTTAGAGGCTGCTGGTGGCGTGTCCAAACCTTCAGAGGGGAACGAATGAGAAGAGGCCCTAGAAGATTGCTATTTGTCCTCTGCTCAACTGGACCATATTAGCAAATAAAGCAACTTGTGTTGCAACACACCTTTCAACTATCACTGGGGGCTCAATGAAGGAGCAAAGAAGAGCATGTTCAAGACCCTTCTGCTCTACCCTGCTCATCACAGCCCTAAAGAGGACACCCAAGTGTGGAACAATTTTCCATTTTTTTGCATCACTGGTTCCCCTAGCAGGTGCTTTGGACTGGACCAGACACCCCCAGTCTCCCTCTGCTATGATCCCCTCCATGTCCCCACCACAGTTAAAAGTGGTCTTCCATCCTGACAGATGCTAGAGCTAAATTTTCCAGCACTCAAACCCCCCGCAAAGAAATACAGGGTTGTGTCACAGTTAAAAGTGCATGTCTGAGACCGACTGCTGAGCAGTCCAGGGTGCACCTTGCCTCTCGCCCAAAGTCAGCTAGGGCAGGCTGTAGTCTCCCTGTGACCCTGAAGAGGATAAGTGGTTAAAAATAAATGAATGGTTGAGCATATCCATATGCAATGTATCACTGTTCCAAGACAAACTATTATCTTTTATTTCATGTGAAAAGTAACCACACGATGAAATAGATTCAAGTCAAAAACAGACACAGCTGCTTTATCATATGTAAAGTATTACCACCTGCTTGGTTTTAATAAATGAGAGGATATATTTCAAAAATGAGCATCAGGTCCACTTTTCATGACTACTTGCGGATGTACTAATAGAGTTATGCAGGGCTGACACTCTAGTATGAATCAACAGCAGGAGTCTGGGTTCCCCATGATATTACTGTCACCTTACACTATGGATTATAAAGAGAAAATGCCTGAATGTTAAAACATAAAACTGAAAGCTTTCATGGAGACAAATATTCACTTTTTGCATTGCAAGATGTGAGGTGCTTGCCACAGATCACAGGAAGAGGATTAGTCAGAGTGAATCCACCTGGAAAATGTTAAAGTGCTAAACCAGATGAAAGTGTCTGAAATAAGAATTATGTATTGGAAAGGTTGAGATTCCAAATGTCAGCTGTAACAAAGTGTGCAAGTGTGTGTATGCAAAATTATATATATAATTTGTTCAAGGATTTTTACTATAATATTTCATTTTCATTACAGTATTTCTCTTTTTGTCACTTTCAAGGTGACTCAGCTGGGCGGAAGGGCAGCGCTATTGACAAGCCTCCACTCTTTATTTGTATTATACAATAGTTTTTACAGTATGTGGTCACAGTACAAGTAATGCAATTAAAGTGAAGCACCCTTCAGAAAACCTCTTTGCCTATTTACTGAGTTGAGGGACAGCTATAGTTCTTAAAGATACGAAAGGAAGGTCTCTGACATTTGGCATCATCTTACTTATTCAGTATATAAATATTCAGCAAGAACTCTTGGGGGAAAAAAGTGTATAGAAAATGAATAGCTCATGAATCAAAAGAAACCTGCGCCAGCGTATAAATATATATTTTTTTAGAGTGGCAAATTTGCCACTAAATAAAGTGGTAGATTGGCGAGAAAAAAACTTAGAAACTTACGAGAAATACACGTAGCGTACTAGTCGGATGTTTGTGCCAATACTTTTCGGTTGAGTTTTCAAATAAAGAGTTAGAAGTAGAAGTAGAAGTAATTGTTTTAGCAGAGATTAACCATATGATGTTAAGTATTCGCTCTTTGAAGCATTGGGTACGGCCAGTGACAAAGACGCCTTGGTTTGCGAAGGCCAAGACCCTGAGGATCAAGCATTTAAGTTAATTTGTTAAAATAAATATTTACTTGTACATCTATGTTTTCACAATTATTATTTACACGTTCATACATTTTAGTATTTTTTTTTGTACAAGTATCTGAGTTGATGTCTCGAATCTGCTGCTTTCCGTCATTCGCTTGCATTTACCTAAGTATGCTTGCTTCTGATTGGTTAGTGTTAATCAGCTGATAGGGGATCAGGAAGTGTTGTCGCTCTAGCTCCCAAATTAAGAATGAATCGTCTCCATCTTGCCTTTTCATTTTATAAACAGTGTCCCATTAACCACCAACGAATCCTCACATTAGACTATAGATACACTACGTGTATTTCTCGTAACTTTCTGAGTTTTTTTCTCGCAAATTGGCCACATTATAGGTTAGTATAATCCAAAATACACCTTAACGTGACGTAACGTTTTGTGTTTACGAGGCAACTAGGAGAGTCAATGTTACGACATGAATAAAGTAAAAAATACTGTGTTTTGTTCCAATATCCAAATATGATTAGCACGTCTGTACGTGTCACCATAAATGTAGGTGGTAATACATCACTGTTTTTGTATATATATATGACACCCTTATTTATTTATTTTTATAGTAGAAACTGAGGTGGGTAAAATTAATTGCCCCTAAATGGTTGTGTGTTTTTAAAACACATCAACCTGGTTTGGAACCACACCTGAGCAATGAATTACGACTGAATCATATTGTATTTAACTGACTAAAATGCAGGGTTAGTGTCACTTCATCACTTTTGATCAAATGAGACTCTTCTAGAGATGATTCAAAATTTGAACATGTTGGAGTTTGGCAAAAAGCAATTAAATCAGTTTGAACTTCAGACAGATGCTAGTGGATGCTACTAAGGAGTTACTGCCATTTCCAAGCTTTTTGCTGTTTCTAGAGCAGCTGTGTGTATCGACAATGTATGTTTCAAACAAAGAAAATCTGTCAAAAATAAGCATTCCAGCTACGCGTGCTTGCCTCGAACAGAGTTTTCTTCAACTGAGGATCAAAGCTCGAGAGTCCCTCTTTCTACCGTGCAAACTGAACCAGTTCCTACATTGCGCTGTTATTGCAATCTGACCATATACAACACTTTTATTCAAACATAAAAGGATTGACAGGTTAAAATGCTTCCATCTCTATTCTCTATCTACTTCTTTTTTTTTCATTCCTTTTTATCTTAGTTCGTTAGATTGTAGGTTTTCTTTTTATCTTTGATTCACATAATTTTATTCCGTTCCATTAATAGATTAGGCTGTGACTGATATATGTGTGTGTTTACTAAATAAATTAATAAATAAAATCTAGAAATTCAATTTTTGCCAAATAATTTGTGTTTACTGAGTGGATTAGTAATTCTCTTATTAAAGTAAAGAACTCCATGATTAACTAAAGTAGTAACTTCAGATTATGAATACTTGATAATAGGATTTTTATCGTTTATTGTGCTCCTACAAACGCAAAGTCAACGTGGTGCCCCAGAGGTTGCTGAGGAAATTACAACTCCCCTCAGTACCATCAAAAATTTTCATAAGCCATTACGGCAACCCAAATAATCGCTTCAAGCACCATATTCATAAAATTTTGCAATCTCCGTTTACAGAACATTCAGCCCTTTATCGTCCCAGATACACAGCATGAAGATAGTGACGCATAATGTATTATCTGGAACAATGTCAGTGGCAAAGAAACAAGCCTAATGTATTGAATCCCTCAGAGGGTACTGCGTCAACAGAGCATTATCAATCATAGCTGATATAACCACATGGGCCAGTATCTCCAATCCTTAGTCAAACACTGCAACAGTTGCTGTCACAGTTGTCTCTTCAAACTGTAATTTGCCTGAAGGAAGCCTTATGTTAACCGTCTCCAGAAGCACCGTGGACTCTACAGAGCTTGGAGGCATTTGCAAAGGCAAGGAAATCTTATTTGTATAGCACTTTTTAAGGAACGGGTTTGATCTTGCTTCTATAAAACATAAAAGCATTAACAGCAAGTGAAAATAACAGCCTATGATATCGAAAAAAATCCAGTTTCATTAAAGAGAGAAGAATAAATCATAAAAATGCCTGTGAAGTCTGCACAAAAAAAGCAGACATAGGCCATTGTTCATAAAGAAGCTTTGTAAACCAGTCGCAATACTCTAAATCCAGTCAGTCATTACATGCACCACTTTTCCTCACAGCATCGTAAAAATTATAAATAGATAAATAAATAAATAATTATTTGTCGAAAATTCACCATACACCTATGTATGTTAAATCAAATGATACAACAAAGTTATAAATTGTTCCAACATAAAAGTATGAGTTCTGGCCACGCAGGTGACTGTTCCGCTGGCAATTAGCGGCAGATCGCAGACTGATCTGGTGTGTTCTTCAAAAAATTGACAGACTATGCATTGTTGGAAGTGGGTTTTGATCCGTCGGCGTGATCAATCCGTCAGTCTAATCGTCAATTAGTCAATGACATAATGTCCATTTTGCTGACAAATGACGGAAACATTAACAGCTGCCCACTTTGAATGACGGAAACGTTGAGGGACGACCATTTTGCTGATGAATGATGGATGACAGATTGACTATAACTATGCGGTTTGATGTGAAATATTGACAATGATGGACCGACTTTTGACGATTGACGGACGCTCAAAATTCTTTGATGCGGCCAACATTTTTTTGTATTTTTATTGTTTTATTCCATCTATCCATTTGCATCCATTTACAGATGAGGTGGGGCCTTTTCCAACTGCTTTTACGTGGCAGGCGGGGGTACACCCTGGATTGGTCGCTGGACAATCCCAGGTAGCATACAGAAAATGAATAATTGTGACTGACATTCTCATCTTTGGGCAATGAAGTCTTAAATTACCCTAATATGTATAAGTTTGGGATGTGGGAGAGAAAACCCATGCAAAAACAGGCAGAAAATTGAAACAACAAACTAAAATTAAGCTCCATGAAACTACTGGCCCACCATGCTGCCTTATTACAATGCATTTTACTTTTATTACAACTGCTATTACTGATTTAGAATTGTGGCTTCTTGGAATATTCTTTGAGAGTCAAGTAATTTTCCCTGAGAACCCTAATGGAGGTGTATATTAAGCAGCAAGCTGTCTGTTGGCGTAGCTCTGTGATTGATGGGAGGAGGCATGCACCATTTACTGGCCAAGCAGAAGCAAAAAAGAAATCTCCATCTTCTCTTTCGAAGCAGTCACAAGACACCTCATAGAGAAAATTGGCCAATGTTCACGGGGGAAGAACCGTTAAATTCAGTGCCAGTCACAAAGACATACAAACAAACACACAAAGTACTTGTCCACACAAGCATACAAATACATGGTTCATACACAATAACCCTTAAATTAAACACACACAAGTCCAATATATGTAAAAATGCAATATTGCACTCACAGGATAGCTTCTTATTCTGACGTGTACTTGAATTGTATGTTGTCAGTTTCAAGAGCGTTTGACTTTACTATCAATCAAAAGTAGCTCAATTACTTTTAATTGCACTGTATAAAGTGTAGCTTCCCTGCAGATCAAATAAATGGGAGAGAGGAAAATGTTTCCGATACATACCACGCATGCAAAGCTGATGGTGGGCTTTGGTATATTGTTACTCCAATAATCATCATCAGAAGTTAAGCCAAATCTGCCATACCTTGTTGGGAGTTTAGAAAGTCACACATAAATCCATCAATCACAACCTCTTGCCATCTTACAAAAGCATTCTGACCGTACCTACATTAACCTGCATCTTAATATGTCATGGAAAAGACAAACTGTTTTTACAAATGTGGATAAATGTGAACTTCCCCGTCTAGTGTCAGTCTCTTTTTCTGCTTTGATTTTTAATACAGCTGTTGCAGCACAGAAAAGAGCAGTGAGGTCGACCTACAGGACCTCCAAGGTGCTGCTTGCAAATACTCTCTTTTGAGAAGGTAAGTTCGCTATAGCCTGTGCTTAACATGTTACTATAGCAACTGAATTTTAACAAATAGTTGAGGTCACGGACACACCACAGCTTGAATTAAATGTCCTAACCCTCGCTTTCAGTAATTCACTGAGGAAAATGTAAGATACAATATTCTTTCAATTGGCAACTACTATTGAAAAAGCTCCTCCAGCAGTGACTCAAACCTAATTTATGATTAAAGTGTTAGCTGTGTAAATCACAATTATCACTCTAGTCCTTTTGATCTGATTTGATTCGAGAACAAACTTGTGGTTCCATTGTTCAAGTTGCAGTTCCATAGTGCTGCAGTGCTTGCGTGTCATGTCGATGCTAAACTTGTGATGGCTGGCGGTGAAGAGAAGTTTGAAAAATGATGGGAAATGAAATTATATTTGCTAATATGGAAGCATGCAATCATATTTAAGATCAGACAACATAAATTTGATTGGATCAAACCGGCAATCGAATTTGCCTCATTGGTCTAAAATATTGTTAATCCTTTGTGTTTGACTTCTGACCGGGTTGAGAAATCCACTCAGCGCTGACACGGCATTCTAATCAATTACATCTGAACAAGAACTCCCAGTCACTTTTTCTCAGTTTGCAAACCCAATCAATATGATCGCGGAGCAACTTCTGACATGAACAAGCCCTCAACTACAACATAATAACTGTCATATCATATTCTATCATATCTGGTATGAACCAGCATTCTACCGTTTAAATGTAAATGTGATCATTTTACCGTGCTGCTGTATGTGTTCATAATTGTGTCATTTTTGTTTAGTGTTACAGTAAATTAAGGAGCATATGCTGTCTGTGTTACTGCTACTGTTTAAAAATGTCACGCCAGTTGAGTGTGAATGACAGTTTCACTACATGCAGGTAAAAAGCGATGCTGCTTGAAACATGCCAACATGAATTATACATGGACATATCATCGAAAAGCAATCTGGGTATATTGTTATGCTGATATTCAGATTTAAATACACATAGTATTTGCGTTGAAGACACCTGTTGACAACTGCTACCTATTCCATACATAAGAATATAAAATAGGAGAACTCTGAACTCTGATCCGATAGTGAGTTGGAAAAATATCAAAAGCAATCTCACAGACAGCCACATCTTCTTTTCACAAACAGCTCTGCAACCTCAGTGAGACTTCTTGGAAAATGTGAGCCTTGTCATGGGTCATTCAGCATTGCAACTGCATTAGATACCTACAATAATTTCCGCTATCTGCAACCAGTGTTAGAAACTACTATCACTTACATCAACAGCATAGTCATGTACGGATGGCTTACACTGAAAAGCAAGTGTGAAAGTAGTTATTTAGCTTGTCATATGTACGAAGAATGTATATATACATTTCTGTTTTAGAAATAAAACCACTCAGTCTGGATGACAACTGACTATTAATAGTACTACTACTACTAAGCTACTGCATTAAGTTGACAGTAGTGGTGGTACTTGGGGAGCTGTGAACTAGTGATGGCAAAATGAAGCTTCATGAAGCACTTGTAATATTTTTTGACTCCTCTAGATGCCACTCTTGGTTGAAAGATGCAGTGGAAATGTAATCAATTTCCTTTGCACTAGCCTTTATATTTAAATCAAGAGCACCATCTAGGGGAGTCAAAAAATATTACAAGTGCTTCATGAAGCTTCATTTTGCCATCACTACTGTGAACTATGATCACAAATGTGTGTTCCAGGGACGTGCAGTAGGTGGGGGTAGAGACTAACTTGCATGTTAAAAATGAAGAGAAGAAAAGAAGAAGAAAAAGCCGAATAATGATTACATATAAATATTTTACTTGTCTATACTTTCCATATATTTTTTTTATTTTATTATTTCTTGTTCAAATACATGGCAGAGAAGGGAAGTGAGGCATTGAGCAGCCAGCCTCACCTGGAATTGCGCAATACCTCACCCAAACCAGAAATAGCAGCATCACCCTCTTTTGGTAAAATTTGTGTACTAGAATACAGGAGACAATTGGCAAGTACTGGCAAGTCTCTGGTAAAAATGTTTAGGCACGTTTAATATGCATTGCTTTTTCATCATTAGACTAGTGTGTTTAATATTTGTGGGTTACATATCTTTTTTTTTTAAGACTAAAGGCTGATCTCATTGGACTGCATGGCTCACAAACGTAAAAAATATAATGCTCCCAGACAGCTTATCATCTTTTTGGCCAAAAAGCATGTGATCAAAACATTTTTGGGGGAATAGGACTGAACAAAGTAGACATTTTTAACTGGCAATAATCTCTTTTTGGACAGACATCTTTTTGAAGCTCAAAGGAAGACTTTTTACAGGAAAGTAACACATTTCATTTAAAAAAAAAAAAAGTAAAGGTACGCCAGTATATATTTGACGTAAAATGAGATTATTCCGTTATTCTTTTGAACAGACTGCATTTAAAATATTTGAGCATTATAATAAAATAGATACAAATATGACAATAATGTTTTGGTATATGCCTTTTTTTTTTTTTTAGTTAGCAGCCTTTTAAGTTAAGTAAGAAATTCCCCTCTTCCTTGCCTACATTTGAAGTTGCAAATTTACCCCCGTTACCCTCTTCAGATTTGAGTCTCCGCAGCAAGTTGACTTGACACTCCACTAACTCAACATGGAGTTTGCTTTGTTAATCCTTAGCATTGTTTGTTTTCACCAACCGTTTTGCTTAACAGTAATTTTGTTTATTGTAATAATTGGTCTTTTTTCCTCTTATGAGTGTTTTTTTTATTATTATTGTTTGTACTTTGTTCATTAAACAATTGATTATTTGAACTTTGCTGTTTCTGTGTTTTGAGTTATGTGTTTGGGTTCAGACCTTGTTCGGCCGTGACATATGGACCTTAATTGCAGCCAACTTCAGCTGCTGCTTGTTTGTGGGTCTTGCTGCCTTTGAAGGTGTAGCTTGCCGAATGTATTTTTATTTTTTTGGTAGGGTTAAAAAACGATTATGACAACTTTAAAAAATAAAAATAAAATAACTTTCTGATTGGTGTTCACGTCAGTGCCCTTAATCTACTTGTAAATATCACAATTGGATTATGCAGTATACAAAAGTGTATGTTGTAAAGTTGCATCAGTGTAATCTTAGTATGATGTGCATCATTGCTTCATAAGTTACTTTAATCACTTAACGTTTTTAATATCTGTTCCTTGTAAAACTACAGTTGGTCCTCATGACTTAGGCAATTTGATGTTACCAAATGCTTACAGTATTTTCTTGCAACTAATATGTATATATGTTTGTTTTATTGCTGCATCACTGAAATATAAAGTTGAGTTGAGTTAAAACTTGTCGGGTAGCATTTAGTGTTATATCAATAGCAACTCGTTCTTATTGCCCTTGTTTCTGTACCAGACATTTGAACCACATGGCCCTTTTATTACTTTAGCTTTTATCTACTCAGCAGTACATGTCTTAATAACATATTGGCTCATATACACACCAAAGCAAAATTGTAACAAAAATGGGCACATTAAGTTTTACGGCTATGTTTCTTGCTTTTGACAAATTGTTGCTAGTTTTTTTTTTTTTTTTATCTATTGTTGCAGCGTAAAAAGTAAGGTTATTTCTGTAAAATACTGTAATAACACACCTGCACTAGAAATTCAAAATAGCCTACGCCAGTAGTTTAAAGTCTGATGCTGTACTAAGAGTGTTTAGTGGGATTGGTAAACTCCGTTTCGCTTGAGTCAATATCTTTGCCCCAAAATTTTCATCATCCTCATGCAAGTGCATAACATTTATCGGGCATATGATGAATTCCATTGTGCTTAACCAATATTTAATGTATTACTTAAGGTAATCAAACACAGTGATATAACTTCTCAATCACATTGCGCAGTTTGCATTCTACAATTACAGTGCCATGAAAAAGTATTTACCCTTCTCACATTCTTTTTTTGTGTGCTTTGTTTCCCCACTTAAATCGTCAAGATTATTAAACACATGTAAATGTCAAAGATAATCCACGTTAACATAAAAAATGTGGTCATTAAATGGTGATTTATTAGTGGAAGAGAATGGGCAAAAATGACATCCATGGTAGTGTTCCAAGGTGGAAACCACTGTGCGTCCAAAAAGAATAAAGGCTCATAGTCTTACTCTTGTAAAAAATAAATAAATAAATAAATCGTAATAGTTTCCTAATGGGAGAATATTCTGACAGGAGAAAAGTTTAACAATTTTTAATGTGTGTCCCATTACATCTGGCATAAATGTAAGTTAAACATCATGGTGATGGTGATAGTGTGGTGGTCTGGGGCTGCTTTGCTCATTCAGAATGTAGATGACTGGCTTTGATTGATAAAATACAGAAGCAAGTCAAACTTCAAAATGGTTTAAAAACAAAAATAAGCTTTTTGCATGGCCTACTCAAAGTCTGGACTTGAATCCAATTGAAATCCTGTGGCATGACCTTAAAAAAGCCGTTCATGCTTGAAAAAAACCCTGTTGTTAAATTTAAGCAATTCTGCAAGGAGAGGGCCAAATTATCTCCACTGGTGTGCAAAAGACTCATTGTCTCTTATCGAAAACTTGATTACAGTTGTTGCTGCTGAGGGTGGCCCAACCAGTTATTCAGTTTAGGGGGCAATTACTTATAGCCCTGAACATGATGTTTCATAACAACTAAGTAAAAAAGCAAGTAATATCTCGAGTTGCATCCAGGAAAAAATCACAAATGATTAAAAAAATCAGAGATTAAAACTGTCCCTTTAATGCACATTTCCTCTTTTTGGATTCTGTAAATAACCATGATTATATTTTCTTACCGGAACATTGATTGTATTTCATTTAGAAATTTGCATTGCAAATGGTCACTTCCGGTTTTGGGCTAACACTTTCATTTTGAAGAGTCACTTTAGTTTTAGTGCCTTTTGTACTTGAGGAGGCTTAAAATCTTACGGACGCTGGAAAAGTGTGTTGCACAGCGTCTAGGATTGTCCTTATTTTGTATTAGTGGCCCCTCCAAAGAGGCAAAAGGTAAATTTTGTTTAAAAAATTGTTTATTAGTATTTATGTGTTTGTACATGTACATAGTTTTGATTATTGGGTTGTATTACATCTTTCAGTTCTTACGGTGAATTGGTGATGTACAGTGACGCACAGTGATTTCATGGCGATAAAAATCATTAGTAAAGTTTCATCCTTGTACGGGGAGCCTGCTACATGGCAAAGTACAGCTACAGTGGACAGGACACTCCCCTTTTAGCATGTTCTTTGTGGTTCAATAAAAAAATAGAGATGTCACTTCAAAGCATTGTTTTCCGATAAGAATGCCAGGAGTCACATTTTCTTATTGCAAGCAAGTTTGGGATTGTCAACAAGTGTTTGATTGTCAGGCATTACTGTTATTTGTATGTGATTGTCCAGATGTGTCTAGTTCAGTCACATCTGTCTTTCGTGGACTCACTAGTAAGACTACAGACTCAAATGATTTGGTCCACTGACTTTCCTCCAGTCAGTGAGCCACATCATCTGAGTTGGCAGTGTTTCTGGTGAGTCCACTAACTTTAGTCAGTGAACCAAAACAAATCACCTGAGTTTGATGTCTTCCTTTGAGTCTGCTAACTCGCCCCTGTGCACTCATAGGACCGGGTTAATAGAGACCTTGGGTTTGTTATTCCATACCAAGATTCAAATCTTTAACCTGGATGACTCCGAATCCGACCAGCTCTAGTGTTCGGCTTCTCTGACCTATGATCTCCAAAGATGCTGAGTAAGTGTCTGTACACATGAGGTGATGGGAGAGACTCAATTAAAAAACAGCTGTGGCCTATCCCTCAGTAAACCCTCCAGCATTTCTCACCTCCTCCCTGCTTTTTTAACTGAGCCCTATTGCCGACTTCTTTTCTTCCCACCTACCTCAAACCCCCTGCTGCTCTGTAAGCCGCCTGAAGCTCCTTGACGCATGCTGACGGTTCTAATGTGCTTCTGGAGGCACACTGCACACATGTAAACACACACACACACACACACACACACACACATAACCTACCCCTCAAATACTGTAAATGCTCATTTGCCCCCCGCTGCTTGATGCAGTTTTGGCAGACGGCTGCAACTCGGCTATCCAGCTTCCACCACTCGCTGCTATACCTATTAATGACGCACATCAGCCAGATCTCACTGTGGCGGATGTAATTAAAGCACAGAGGGTGATCTGAAAATCAGGAGAATAACTTCTAATTCACATTTTTATTTCGTAATTTGACAACAAATGCATGACAAAACCTCCTGAATGAAATGCTGTTTTAAACACTGCACCTCAACAGTAGAAAAAACATCCTTTCTATCATGCTATTTTTTCTTTTAATGAAAAGGTGATGGCCAGTTCTGATAAAAGTGTCGTAAATGCAACCACAGCATGTGTATTAATGAAAAATGCACTGATAGTGTCGTTTATTAAGTCTTACATGAGTAAAAGGGCAATGATAGTGCTTTGCCAGCTTAATCAGTGGTAATTCTATAAATTCAGTTCTTTTAATTAAGTCATTTGCATTTTGAGAGTTAATCAAATTGATTATACAATTAACAGTGCACTGCATCTTTCCAATGATAGTCAGTCACATACTGGCCAACCCACTGACAGAGACTTAGCTGTTCACTTTGTTGGGATTTAACCCTAAAAGGTGTGGATATTATTGGTAGTGATAGATGTCTGGGGGAGAACCCTCGCACAAGGTTAAAGAGAACCCCTGACACTGTGCGCCTGTAATGGTAGATAAAGCACTGATAATGCAATTCACAACTTGGGTTCTTCAAGGTTCAAGGACCCCTGGGCATTGGCTATTAAGCATTAGACTTTGATAGGTTATAATGGCTTGTGCTAATATTGGCTCATAAGTGAGAAAGGTCAGCTCACTCATCTACACATATCGCGCCCGACAACTTGCCTGGGGATTATATTTTGCTCATTTAAACATGGCTCAAGCAAGACTGTCGTTCAAGGTTCAGATTTCATGCTGATCCATCACTTTTTAAATTAGCAGTTTCTAATTACAACATGTGATGGGATAGAAAGCGGGAATAAATAAGCAACGGAAGTCTTACTTTCTTAATAGGGGATCGGTGTCTCGTTTTTAATGGCTGTTGAGAGAAAAGGAGATTTGTCAATGGGGATTTGACCTGCAATGGTAAAACTGTGAATGTGGGATTGTGAGGTTTGCTTCTGCATTATGGTAGCTAGAGGGCAACAGGGACCCCATAGGCAGAAGCTGGCGGCTATTGCGCCTGAGTCAGATTTAAAAGTGATGAACAAAATGACAAAATGTCAGCCAGCCTCTGAGTGATCTAATCTGGCCTGGCGAGCCTCCACATCCATGCTTACTCGGTATGTGTTAAAGGACATATTAAGGCTAATCTCTAGGTGTGTCCATATGCACGGAATTAAGTACAGATGGATAGAGAGGACAGGAAATCATTACTTTAAAATCCTCACTTACTCCATGGGACAGAAAAGGGGATTGCTGGATAGTTATTTATTTCATGATATTAACTTAGGTTCTTATGACTGTTGCAATAAGAATATCAGCACACGCAGTAATGTTGCAGTTGTTTGGATAATTAATGAGCTGAATATCTTGTACCTTCTTTATTCTTTTGACACTCGACTCACCGTCCCGCATTTGTGAGATCACAGCACTCATATGGCCACATACATGGTTCAGGTAAAGAGAGGCATAGTTGTTAACTATCACATGAATTTTTGTTTGAAGGTTATGTTTGTTAAAATGTGATTGGGAGTGTGTGTGTTTTTTGTCAAATACTTACTGTAATTTAAGCGCAACATTCAAACCCTAGAGTTTGATTTCAAATTGTTAAATTCCATCACTAAACCCACATCTTGCCATTTTACTGGGACGGCTAGGGAATTATGTGATGAGTTTTTTATCTTATGTTGCCTTTAACTCATTCAACCCCAAAAACGTATAAATACGTTTTTTTTAAAAACATTATTTGTTATTTTATGATTTTTTAATGCTAGAATATACAGAAGGCTTTGATACAGCTTCAGCATGAAGAGGTCGCTTAAAGCAATGGTAGTTATTACAAAAAATGGTCAGCAGGTAGCAGCAGAGTATAAAAGATCAGCCAGGGTCATTTGTGGGTCATTTCAGGGTATAGAAACGGTCATTCAGTAACCAGAAAATTGGCTGTTCGATCCCCGCTCTCCCAAAGTCATGTGTTGTTGTGTCCTTGGGCAAGGCACTTCACACACATTGCCTCCCTGCTTCTCACACTGGTGTATGGAAGGTGAGAATGTTTGGTGGTGGTCGTAGGGACCGTAGGCGCACACTGGCAGCCTCGCTTCCGTCAGCCTACCCAAGGGCAGCTGTGGCTACTTATGTAGCTTACCGCCACCACAGTGTGAATGTGTGAGTGCATGAATAATGTATCCCTTCCACTGTAAAGCGTATTTGAGTGTCTGATTAGATAGAAAAGCGCTATATAAATCTGATATGAATATATTTTTTTTCATGTTGCAACAAGCTCTTTTTGCCAATGGGGTTGCCATTGAACATTTTTTTTCAAATTTTTAAGAAATTGGAAAATAAAACTGAAAGGAAACACTAGAAATTCGAAAAAGGGCCCAAAATTCACAAGAACGTTTTTACGCTTCCAGGGGGTGGATTTTGAAGCAGTGTTTTCAACAAGTTTGTGAATTATGATTAAACTTAGCTATATTCGAATGCTAATTGCTGCGAAACAGAAACAGATACAAATGTAATTTTTTTCCTGATGAAAGAAAATACTCTAATCTTTGTTTTGGTATGTTCCATGTTTGTATAGCATTAGAACATAATATTCTGTGGACCTTGCAAAATCAACAAGTTAGTCACACAGATATACAGTACTGTACTTCCCCTTGAGACCAGAGGACCCTACAAACCCAGCTGTTGTAGAAGATTGACGTTCTGATATCAATTGCTGGATGGCTCACAACTTCTTCCAACTCAATGACTTTAAATGTTAAATAATATTATTCAACCTTAAAATATTACATCTGGTCTTGGTTACTTCACTGCTAAGTTCACCTTCACAGCCAGAAACTTAGGAGATATCTTGGATTCAGATTTCACTTTTGCAACTCACATCAATAAATGTGTCCAATAAAAATGTGCAAAATCAGTGGTATCTTATAAACCACTTCTTAAAATGCACAGATTGACTTTTAAGTAACAGCATCTTCTCACCATGCCTTTAAAAAAAACAAAAAACGTTGTTATTTATTTATTGATTTTATTAATATTTTATGAACTTCACTTTATTTTGGACTTGAATACCAGGTTTAGCTTGCCATCCCCGCTTGGTCTCAGTTGGGTTGTCGGTTTACTGTATTGCTTGGGGTTTCCTTCATTTTTGTTTTGATTGTTATTATTATTTGTTTTTGTTATTACTTTTATGTGATTAGGTTGTTTGCATTTTATTGACTGGGATTTGTGTTTTAGTTGGCCTGTCAAAGCACTTTGTTAATGTGTTTTAAAAGATGCTGTAGAATTCAAATGTATTATTATTAGTAGTAGTAATAGTAGTATTATTATCATTATAATAAAATGTGCTTGTTTAAGATGTGGATATGCAGTTGCATAACCATTGTGTCACAGCATGAAACCTTACATATCATGGATGTGCTAGCACTTTTTAAGCAGATAGACTCTTTATCCATCTACAGGTTTTTAAAATATTGGATTTTTTTGTATCTGCTGAAGAGTGTATTTCCTTGTCAGTCCTTACACATCACCACCCAGCTTCCTGTAACAGTCATCCATGGAGTTAGGCATATGGGCAAAATGGCTTTGATATTTGCATACATCTATCCATATACTACTTGCCATGTTCAGGGTCATAGCCTAAAGGTGAAATTGTCATTATGGTTAAGTATCACTTTAAAACAAAGTACTGTATACAGTTATGTGTACTATAAATGAGCTCATTACCTGCCAGTTGAGTAGAAACACTTCTGGCTAAAGCCAAACTATGGCAAGGTTTTTACTTTCGAGAACTGAATTCTCCACCTCTGTGTTGCCACATCTTGCAGCGGCGATTCATATTTTAAATTACCGCAAAACCAGTGGCCGCCACTCATGAAATTTTCAGTTCAGTTCATCCCGCGTCAATAGATTGCCGCTTGTTGTAATGGAAAAACAGGAACACAATACTGTATACAGGTATTAAAAGAGCTCATTACCTACAAGGTCAGGTATTGGGCCTTATCCTCTTCTGGACAATCTACTATCAGGAACAAAAAAATTTAGAATAATAAATTGCCATTACTTTCATGCCATTTTAAGGAAAATGCTATATTGGGATATGCATATACAGTACAGGCCAAACGTTTGGACACACTTTCTTATTCAATGCATTTACTTTATTCCCATGACTGGTTACTTTGGAGATTGTCACTGAAGGCATCAAAACTGAAGGCATTTCTGGAATCTGCATCTTTAACCGTTAAGTCGTGAGAGGCTTTTGTTTGAGGTGTGCTATCCTGTACAAAATCAATGGAATGTTGGTGCGTGACGTCTGTTGGTGCGTGAATGTGCATGTTTCTTAAAGGGGCAGTAATACTTTTAGTTGATTATGGTTAACTTCCACATTTCTTGACCGATTTCAATGGTTTAAATTTTAAACTGTTCAACTCATTTAAATGTTGGTTAAAATCAAATGTGTGTGCGTGAATGTGTATGTTTCTTAAAGGGACAGTAAGATACTTTTAGTTGATGTTGATTATGGTTAACTTCCACATTTCTTGACCGATTTCAATGGTTTAAATTTTAAACTGTTCAGCTCATTTAAATGTTGGTTAAAATCAAATGTGTGTGCGTGAATGTGCATGTTTCTTAAAGGGGCAGTAAGATACTGTTGATTATGGTTAACTTCCACATTTCTTGACCGATTTCAATGGTTTAAATTTTAAACTGTTCAGCTCATTTAAAAGTCAGCAGGCCCATTCAAAATTTCCGCGGAAATTTTTCTAGTTGTATTATTTTCACCTTTTTCTTGTTAAGTACATAACTCAAAATGTATTCATATGTTATAGTTTTGATGCCTTCAGTGAGAATCTACAATGTACATAGTCATGAAAATAAAGCATGTATTGAATGAAAAGGTGTGTCCAAACTTTTGGCCTGTACTGTAGGTCTTTCTTTAAAATGATCCGTCATTTTTTGGGTGGAGATTTTATGTATCAAAACTATTAGTACTTGGTATCTGTATCGGTGATTACTAGTTCAGTACAGTACTCGTAATGATATCGGTCTGAAAAAAAGTGGTATCATACATCCCTATAAATACACGCACGCAATCCCCCCCCCCCCCCCAAACACACACACCAATGGGAAAAGACATCAAAACATATGTATGCATTGAGTTATATATAACACAAAAAATACAATTGGAAACTAAAAATAAAAAAATAAAGAAATTAAATAGAAACCACAATGAAGGATCACGTTCCATGTCAATCCCCAGTTATGCATTAAAAATGCCTCTGAAATGAAGTCTTTATCAAAAGAGCCACAAGGTTCTCTTTACGGGATGTTTTCAAATAAGCAAAAGTTATTACCATACCTCCACTGGGAAATATGTATTTACAGCTTGCTTGTTGAGGGAGTAGCAATAGTGTAACTGTTAACTATGCTTTCCCTTGTTATGGTGCATGATTGCATGCTCCTGTTATTACACCTTTCTATTGCTGCTAATATAGCAAAAGCCCATTAGGCAGTGCACTAATGTGAACAGTAGCCTGCAGTGTGGGTGCACTGTTTAAATTGAGATGCATGAAGACCACTGTAATGAGCACTGGGACATGGAAGGTGGGGACTGTACCAAGCGGGCATGCTCAAGCTCTGAAAAATAGAACAGAATCAACTTTTGCGTTGCAAATACATTCCGTAGATGTGACATTAAGTAAACCTGATATGATACAACACTTGCATCTAGGGGTCCACTGTAGTCGTATTTTATCACGTCATCGTTTCTTCTTTTTGCTCAATGTGCACAGTGTTTGCTCAATGGTTGCCTCATCCATTCTGCATCGCATTTTTTGCAATTGGAAAACAAATGTTGTCATCTGTGTCTTTAAAGTCTTAGGTTCATTATGTGGTATTGGTGTCGTAGTATCAGAGCATTTTTTACAAGCATGAATAAAACTACAGACGGTTTTGGTGCATCTCTCCTTACAGCAAACTGAAACATAATAATGCTATGTTTTGATTGACAATGTCAGAATATGTTTATAATTTTCTTATATGTTAGGATGAATTGGGCATTGATCACTCCTCGGGTCTCGCGACAACTTCACGACTATCGGGATTCTGAAGTATTCAGTTCAGGTGAAAGGTATGGGATTTTTAATAGGTTTCAGGTGAATTAATAAGTACAAACTCACACACAAGCACATATGCACACACACAAACACGCACATCCTCACGCACACAAAAAAGAAAAAAGAGAGAGAGAGCAATGATGATGACATGTTGAATCGGTAAGATTACCGAATGAACAATGCTGAGCTTTCTCAGAAACCCCCCAAAAAAGAGTGAATTGGGCAGATGGATGGATAAGATAAGATAAGATGAGATACACCTTTATCACATCATATATAAATAATATGTATCACAAAAAATACTTATGTAGCCTATAGTTAAATAAAAACTGACAAACACAGTAGTTCAAATTGATGGCATCATCATCACATTTGTTAAATTTGAAATTAAAACATCATATCACACCACATCAATGGTCTACCGAGAGTACAGCTGGTTGTAAAGTCTAACAGCAGCGGGTAGGAAGGACCTTTAGTACCTTTTCTTGTTACAGCGTGGGTGAAGAAGCCTAACAATAATGGTGCTCTCCAAGGCTCGAACAGTCCCGCACAGGGGGTGGGAGGCGCTACCCCGGATAGATGACAGCTTTGTCACCATTGTCCTGTTGTCTACCACCTCTACCGTCTTGAGAATGGAGCCCAGAACAGAGCCCGCCTTCTTCACCAATTTGCTTAGTCTCTTCCTCTCCGCAGTTGAGATGTTGCTGCTCCAACAGACCACACTGTAAAATAAGACTGAGGCCACCATAGAGTCATAGAAGGTCCTTGATAAGTCCTTCCGCACCCCGAATGACCTCAGTCTACGTAGCAGGTGTAGTCTACTCAGTCCCTTTTTGTACAGAGCCTGAGTGTTGTCAGTCAAGTCCAGGTTCCTATTAAGGTGAACACACAAGTACTTGTAAGAGTCCACTATGTCAATGTCTATTCCCTGGATGTTCACTGGAAGGGGGTGGGTTAAATTACCATTAGTCAGGCGAAAATCCACAACCAGCTACTTAGTTTTTCCTGCATTAATCCATAGCCGATTTTTCTCACACCAGGCCACAAAGTTCTTGTTTAGTTCTCGGTAATTTGTCTCAACTACATTGCTGATGAGACAACTGATGGCAGAGTCGTCCGAGAACTTTTGCAGGTGACGTGTTCGCTAGAACAGACCCTTGAGGCGCCCCCGTACTGCAGATCAGCATATCAGACACACGGCCGCTCGTCTTCACATACTGCGGCCTATTAGTGAGAAAGTCCAGAACCCATGTTGTTAGCTACTGGCAAAACCCCTTGAGCACCAGTTTGTCCCTTGGGAGATCTGGCTGGATGGTATTGAAAGCACTGGAGAAATCATAGAACATAGAACTCACATAGTGTAAGAGCTCTACATCATGTAGGAGTGACACAGTATGTCAGTTGCCTTATTTAGCTAATGGAGATGTGCAAAAGTTTAGAAACACCAATTATCTACAATAATAAATATATGGTTAAATCAATATATTTGCACTGTCATATCGTGCTATGATGCCATAACCAATTCCTTTTGAATGAACTCTCATTTTACGTTTCAAGTGGCTCCCAGATTAACTAGCTCCTGAGTCCCTTTATGGTCGCCTAATCTTCTTCCTATCTGCATATTCTATACCACTCCATGGATATTAATCACCGGAATAAGTGTCCAAGATTTTAATAAAAGTGTTTACTAATATTAATCTGCTGCAAGAAATGTAAATTGACATTGTGTATAGGAGGATCCTGTGTGACGTATTGTTTATGTTTCACGCATTGCATCACGGGAAACCGTGTGGCAGGAAACAACGTGTTTTACATGGAGTTCGATGGTTTTGCACATTTGGAGGAGGATAAAGAGAAGCAGATGGTTCATTCTTGTTGTGCCATCAATTGTACGGCCCGTCTGGGGCTTGATAAAAAGTTTTTTTTGATCGCATTCCCACCGAAAGGGGCCGCGAAAAATGAAGGAAGTGGCTGCGAGCCGGAGGGTATAAGCCTGGATTCCGACTGATGCGGACGGGTTTGTGAGGCTCACTTTATTGCCGGTAAGTACTTGTGAGTATATATTTGTTATTTTAAAGAAATAATAAATCTAGTTTGTGCATTATAAAATCCGCTAAATCATATTGTTTTTCGGTCTTATTCCGGTGATCCAAAGCATGATCGACAACAACCCTGACTTGTTCCTCGTCTTGAAATGGGCTATCCTAGATCGGTAAATGAGAAGGCTAAAAAGCCATCCAGCGTTACGAACGGAGGATCAAAAGGCAACGAGTATCAGAATTGTGTTATGGATTCCTATAAATGAGACAAAATACATTTTTGTGCCTAGTTTTTCACTTGAGTGTCCACATATTGTTTATTTTATCCGAAAAAATATTGCATTCTGCATCTGTGTTTTGATACCTGCCGACCGCACTTGTGTACAGAGTAGCTATAGGTGTTAAGTCCTATCCTGACAGCTGCATTAAAGGTGCTACAATGCTAGTATGCTAATGCTACTTAACATGACTGCATGTTTGTCCAAGACTGCATTTGAAACAAAGAATTGTGTAAGCTGTGATATTTAGTTGTTAACTAGAGACCAGATGCCATTTAAATTCTCACCTCACAAGTGTCACTGTACTAAAGTCACTGCATTTCCAAAAATAAATAAAGAATAAGGTGTGCTGCTTGCTGACATAATTCCCCCATGGAACTAATGATTGATGAGTGTGTTGGGGGGATGGTTTTGGAGTGACGTACTTCCACAAATGTAACTGTAATGCGATAGACCCTCCTTCACTTCAATGAAGACTTCAATGAAGAATAATTACCCAGCGTTGCACAGGACTTTGTATTAAATAAGAGTAAATGTCCTCAAAGCAGATGTGTGGCCAGGAAACAGGTGAGTCGGACCAAATTTTGTCATCATCCCACGTCTCTTATTGGCCTTCAATAGTTTCAGTTTTGTCGCCAATACATACATTAAGCTTCTCCGTAAACCTCCTCCGCCCTTCGGCCGTTAAAGTGCTTAACTAGCGCCGATTTCGCCCGCTAACTTTCTTCGTGTATGGTGTTTCTATACAGTCCACCATGTTTTCTGCCACACAACCACCCGCGCATGCGCTAAAAAATGTCAACAAAGGATCCTCCCATAGCAAAGATGGTAATAATGGTACTCAACCCATGATGAAAATAATGCTATAACCACTGTTGCCACCCTCCCTGCCCACTATAGACTATGACCTGCCACTTACTTTCACCAGTACAAAATCAGAATTATCCATCCATCCATTTTCTGAACCGCTTATTAGTTGATTAAAAAAGGCTGCAAGTAAACAAATAAATTTGGTGTTAAATATGATACACCCATCGATCCTTTGAAGCAAGTTCACAATGACAGCTGGTCAATAGAGGGCACAAGGGCACTACCCTACCACACATGGTCCTCACAATATTACTTTTCTTGAAGACAAAAAACTGACTGAAAATATTAATAGTAAAATACATATATTTTTAAATTTAAGTTTACCAATTTTTAGTTGAGCAGAAATTCAGTTTTTGTTTCTCACATTTCACATCTGGGGCGCAGAAATCTTTTCCCCATTGAATCATGTGAAAAGTCTGATATGCACAGTAGCTCCCTTTGCAATGCAAGAAATATGACCAACTCAAGATTACACAACTTTCCAACGCCCTATAGATCCCAAAACTTCACTGCCAACTGAGACCTTGGTCTCCATAGATCTAGCCTTTAAAAGGCAAAATTCAGGCAAAACAACGGGAGCCATAATTTTTTGATAAGCCCTGCTACCAATACAGGAGCTATGTGAAAAACAGAGCCAACCTGGAGAATGGTAAGCGAGGAAATTAGCATATATGTTCCTAGCTGCTATTGGTTGTAGCCTACTTTCAATTGAACCAAGCTAACGTTAGCATTATACTTACATACTCTCTCATTCAGTTTCGTTCTCACTCACACACACACACACACACACACACACACACACACACACACACACACACACACACACACACACACACACACACACACACACACACACACACACACACACACACACACACACACACACACACACACACACACACACACACACACACACACTCTATATTAAGAAAAATCCGAAATGGTGTTGGTATCTACCAGGGGAGGCCCCTCTCGGTCTCTGTATGCTATTCCCGCTGGGGTAGGATCCAGCACACCCCCGACCCAAGTGAGGATTAAGTGGTATAGAGAATGTCTGGAGGGATGGATGTTATAGTCTGCAGAAGGTCTAGTCTGCACTGCATCACTCTGAGAAGTGTTTTCTAATACAGTAACAGTATTATTTTTTCCTTATGTGATATGCCAGGGAACAACTGCAACTACAGTATTAAAAAAAGTATGTTAGAAACTACAAAATAGCTGTGAAAGGATGTCAATCAAAAACAACAACAACCCACATCTCATGATATTGTGCAGGTGTATTCAATGAAGTGACCAGTTTATTTATTCTTTTTTGGGGGGGATTTCTATTTTGATATTGTATTTCGTTATATTATGACAAACCAATAACATAACTTAAATTTTAAACGACGTTGTTTTTTTTGTAAATATACACTCCCAGTTGTTGAAGGAAGATCAAATCGTGATTTGCATGCTGAAGTCCATCAGAATAACACAGCAACCTAAATTGAATCGTTTCAATTGCACATGCCCGCTTTCTTGCAAGGATGCTGCTGCACAACAGTACACGGTGGATTAACGCCTGTCGCCTGATAATAATGACCACTGGCTCGACCGTGAACGCGCGCTCACGAGCACGGTCATTGCCGTTTGTTGATGTCTCCTCACAGTATGTCCGACAGCGTGTCTGACTCGTTCTCTTTAGCGGAGACTCGACGTTTGCACACTGCTGCGTGTGGCAGCTGTGTGGCCACCTCGTAAAGTTAGCTCTCTCTTTTTTTCTCTTCCTACTACCTGCTTTGACACCGGATGGATTGCTCCGTTTGAGTCCCGCGTATGCTAAGATGTTGCGCGTGAGGTTTTTTGGCCACCTTCTACCGCAGCTTGTCCGCATACTGTAGCGCCTTATTAGGATCAGCAAGGCAAGAAAAGTATGCACTAAAATACACGTGTTAAACCGTTTTTGTTGGGCTCCAAGAAAAGAAAAGTTGCAAATCGAAGAAGGAGGATTATGCGCTGAACGGTGCACCTCTCTGGAAGACAGGTACGTGATGTTTTAAAATATAGCAAAGACGCTTACGATGATTGCTTGTGTTCATCTGTGGATGCTCGTAGCTCATGCGATGCGCGGATGCGGTCTTGTGTCAAAGTGCGTGGGTAGAGCAGCGCAGTGTCATGACATTGAGGTGCCTTTCATGGAATAATATTCACGGTCATGAGTGGGGAGAGACTGCACTTAGCTGACAATGGCCCGACCTTGCGTGATGCTTTTGCTTGTACGCGCTGCTGCTCTGTGTGTGCCGTTTTTCTTGAGTAGAGGTATTTTTTAAGGCAGGTATACACGAGGCTGCAAACATGCACGAGTGCCATCACGCGTGCCGTACTGTACAAAATACCATCAAATAAGTAAAGAAAAAACCCAAGTCTTTTAATCACAGATATCCTGACTGTGTATTGTCTAATGTATTTAAAGGTCAAGGTTTATTATAAATATCTGTCATAATGTAAAAGGCATCCTCATCTCTCTCAGTGCCTGCACCCAATAAAGATGCTACTGTGTCATTGTGACATATAAACCAGTGGGCTTTGATTTGATGCTTGACCTGTCATTACTGGGACCCCTCACAAGCCCCCCACCCCCAACCTGCATGAGATTCACTTTTGCGTCTCTGCATGGCCACATTTGTATTTTCATATTTGCACATGTATTTATCACTCTTTATTCTATTCTGGAACAGCTCACAAGTTTTTCCAGTGTGCAAATATTAAGTAGTAGTCTAAGCAGTCATAGGTTTTGTTCATATAGTTTTGTCTCAAAACACCAAGTATTCATTAACGGTTCATTTTATGATTCAGACATTTGAACATTCTAGTGTGTCAACCTGCATGTCCTCTAAAAAGTATGTAACCATAACAACCAAACCTTCACTGAACTGAGTTTGCTTGACAGACACAGTGATCAAATATAGGGTGGCCATATTTTGATTTCCAAAAAAGAGGACAGATTGCCCCGGCTCAAGATACTCACATTTTGATTTGAACGTATTCCTCATCTGTAAACTATGGGTTGAAAATAAAACAAAAAAACATAACTCTGTTTTGATTTTTTTTTAATCTTACTTGACAAATAAATGATTAATGACATACATTTGTAAGCCCAACCATTTATGCTCCAGTGATTGACCGTTTTTTTTCTTTTTAAATGGGGAAAGCCAGGCTCAAACCCGTGCCGTCCAGTTTAGCGACTCGGAATGCTCCCAGTGAGCTAAAGTTATGGGCTGCCGACTTTGCTCAGAACCTTATTTGAATGCTTAGAAAGTGAGGTATGTAAAATGCTGACCTACTTTTTTCTTAAAAAACAACAACAGCATAATAATATATAGCAATAAAACACACACATGTAAAACACGCCTTTCTTTTTTCCTACACCCCTTGTGATCGACTTGGGAGCAATCTGTGGTCTACCAATCGCGGCAACACGATGTACTCCATGTCTCAAATGTCGCACAATAAAAACTGGATCATTTAATGAATTCATATATTAAAAAAAAATAAAATAAAAATGGATGGCCGGACAGGATGTAAAAAAGTGGATATTTACCACACTCCAATAGTTGTTTTTCTCTTAGTAGTCAATCCAAAGCAACCACAATGTATATAATGTGCTATTTAATTTAAGCCGTAGTTAAGTACCTACGTAGCACCCAAAACTTGGTGATCCAATTACAGTACTGCAAATGATACTACATGGGGGGGGTAGGTGATCAGTGATATATGCAGTGATCATTTTAAGTACAAAGTATATGTAAATATACTTTCATTTTTTGACTCACCACAAACAGAACATTCACGAGCTACATTGTTAACGACATTGAAAGCTACAGCCCAGCTGCAGTCTGCATTAGACCGAAGGAAGCAATTTGGTTGAGATATATCTGTTTTTGAATGGACTATATACTCACTTGTACTGCTCAAGCACTTGGCACTCATCATTATGTGTTTGTGTGAGCGTGTGTATGTGTTTGCATATGTGTGAGCACTAATAGGAGCACACTGGACAGCACCAGGCCATGTCAACCACAAGCTCCAGACAAACCCTCAGGGCGTCCTATTTGGCACATACCCATCAATCCACCCACACACACTAAGACGTATGCGTGTGTGCGTGTGGGTATATATATATAAACAGACAGACCTTAGAGGTTTTGAACCAACGCAAGCATCAGAGCATTAGAGGTTCTCAGCGTCTGTGTCCTTGCCGGACCTTATGTGCCATAAGCTTAGCTGCCTGCCATCCCCATGTTGATCAGTATTTTCTAATCCTCCTTTTAGAGACCTGCTTCTTAAAAATAACAAACCTGACCTAAATGATAATAAGCTTTATTCATTAACAATCGTAAATATGAACTTATGCACTGCCATTGACAGCTATATAAGTTAAAAATCAATTTGAACTGGGCTGGCAGTAAATGAGTTAAAAGCTAAACACCTGGCAACAAAAGTGAGTACACCCCTAAGTGAAAATGTCCAAATTGTGCACAGGGAGTTATTTTCCCTCTGCACGGTCATGTGACTTGTAACAGAGATAGGGAAAGTACTGGCATTCTTTACTTGAGTAAAAGTACAATTGCTTCTGTAAAAAACTACTTTGCTAAAAGTAAAAGTACTCACTCAAATAATTACTCAAGTAAAAGTAAAAAAGTGTTGGCTCTGAAATGTGCTTGATGAGTAGAAGTAAAAAGTATTTTTACCAGATGTTTCTTCCTCTGTCAATTTGAAAAATAAACAAGCAGGTAAACGAGCACCTGGGGAGCTAGCTAGCTAGCACCTGGGGCTAAAGCCAAACTGTGGCAGAGTTTTTACTTTCTGGACCTGGATTTGACACCTCTGGTGTTGAGTATCACTCGCTCATGTTGCTGGTCCACTCCTCACTGACATGATTGAACCTTCTTTCATGTTGTTGGCTGGCAGTTGAGTCTGCAGCGTTCTTATCAAGTTCAAATTATTCTCTGTAGTGGCGGCGCACATTGCCCTCCTATTTACTAGCCAATTGCACGTCATGTGATAATAGCGTGTCGTAGAGCCAATCATATGTTGGGATGTCGGGGGCCGTGTGTAACGCTTCGTATGATTGGCGGAGCCAGGAGACATTGATGGGGAGCCAGGAGACATTGATGGCTGGCTTTTCTTCCGGGTCAAATATTTTAATCGTTTTCATGCATTTAAAAACAAAAGCAACAACCATGTTTTGATAGTGTATCGAGTAAAAAGTACAGATTTTCATGTTAAAATGTAACAGATAAATGTAAAAAGTAGTGAAAGTACTGAAAATAACAACACAAGTACAGTAACGTTACTTCCCATCTCTGTTTGTTAGTGTTACAATGTCTCACGTGTGAATAGGGAGCACGTGTGTAAATTGAAACGCGCCCTAATGCTGACCTGAACACACAAACTGACAATAACGACACATACACTCAAAGACTAAATAATCAAACTAAATAAACAAATTGAGCCCGTGGAGACATTTTGTGTGAAACAATCCTAGAAGAAATGCTTGTGAATTTCTTTTGAGACCCAAATGAAATCTCCAATTCAATCTTCCAGGAATGGATTTTGCAGATCAACTTTAATATACACACTATTTTTGACTGCACAGGACTGTGCAGTTTTTAATTTACTGCTGAGAATAATTGGAGTGAATCTCTACTTCTCCCTGCCTGCTCTCACTGCCTCTATTTGGGTTACGTATGTCTACATTTTACTACAACACCTGTGAGGTTTGGACAGAGGAGCATCAATCTTTATTAGACTGAATGAGGTTGACCCTGTTGACTAAATTACTCTCACTGTGCGTGTGTTAATGTGTGTGTTTGTGTGTGTATGTGGTTAAGTGTTGAGCCCTCTTCTGACCTGGCTGACAGATGACTGCAGTGATTTCCAGGGTTCAGCAGATTAGGGGATTAGAGAGCGAAGCTTCACACAATAACCCTAATGCATAAGCACGTCAGTATACACTGTATGCACATAAATAGGCACACATCAAATAAACACACTCTTGGGACAATGTGCCTTCTTCAGGGGCTGTTTTATCCAGTGTGACATTGTGCTGTGTCTTGTACTTGGCTGCGTAGATACTTAACAATCACACGGGCAAACAGATGGAAAAGAGCATTAAAAATCTCCTGGGTCTAATTTCACTAATGCCGTTTTCACACTAGGCATGACCCACGTTGGTACTGAGAGCCCAGTTAACAGTTTGTCCTTCCAAACCAATTCAGAGTTAGATAATGAACCGACATAGTGGGTTGAATGTTTGTTGCACAGCCAGTGTTGTGATACTGCCAAATTACAGTCAGATGTCTCTCTTACATTTAAAAAAGGCACAATGGTGCCAATTATGGCAATACATGCAGTTATAATTACTTCAACTACAGTAATTAACCCTTAATTGGTAACTTTGTTTTATGTGCCCAAAAATGTGAAATGAGATGATGACTTTACTTGATATTAGTATATCAGCCTATGTTAACGCCTTGGTACACCGATCCGACGTCAGCCAAATCTGACCGATGCCTACCGCTTGTGGCGTTGGCGCATCACGCCGGAAATACACACCACAACAAACAGGCGCCTATGCATAACTATTTAGTACCTTCTGCACATGCGAGAGAAGTACTTTGTAATGTTGGTCCATACCATCAGCGGCGGTAATCACTATCCCTCACTGTAAAATGGGGGCGGACATAAAAACGTAAACATGCATAGCTACCTCTATCTTTTTTACAATTCACACTCGTATTGTGTAATGTAAAAGTAAAGCCTAACTGGTATATACAGTTGCGTCTCGATGTCTTGCCATAGTTTGGCTTTTATCACTTGATTGACATACCCTTTAACGGTAATGTAATACAATGCTGGTCTATCTTGAACCATAGTGATGGAATCATCTTATTGGTCTCCTGTCCAGACGGACATTATACGTCCACTGATCTGTGTGTGTATATATATATATATATATATATATATATATATATATATATATATATATAAAAGAACATTTAAGACTTTTGACATTTGCAATTTTACATTTGTTAAACATAAACAAAAGGACTTCAGACATTTTACAACTTGCCTTAAATACATGTATACATTATATGTTTATGATGTTTACAAGAGGAAACTTGTATATTTTTTTAATTAAATAATTATAACTGTAATTCAACAAAATATGCCTCTGCCAAATCTAATAAAGGGGTCTAAGGAACTGAGCGATAAAAGAAAATGGGGTCTTCAAAGCAGCCCATACCGTCCACTTGTTAAAAAAATAGTGAGGACCCCGCAAACCACCCTGCAAACCACCCCTGTCCTTATACTAAGAGCCTAAGAGCTGTAGATGTCTAATCTGTACGTCTAGGTATAGTATGTACAGTAGTCTGCTCGCGAGACGGGGAGTGGTAAGATGGCTGCCCTGTGGCTTCAATGTCTTCCACGGGCGTGTGTATGGTCTATCAACTATCCAGTCATATATGCAGATCAGTGTATACTAGTGGTGGGACGATACAGGTATCTCACGATTCAATACGTGATGATATGTGGTTACGATAACGATAACATATCGATACACGATAGCTGAGCCTATCCCTAGTGATGGCAAAATGAAGCTTGCCAGCTTGACTTCCTTTTTGGACGTGTTGGCTTACATATCGAAATTTTTATTTAAATGACATATAAGTCATATATACAAGTGCTTCATGAAGCTTCATTTTGCCATCACTACCTATCCCAGCTGGCTTCGGGCAGTAGGCGGTGTACACTAGTGTACACCCTGAACCCTGCCAACCAACTTAGGGCAAAATGTTGGTAGAAAATATGTCATTTAAATAAAAATTTCGATATGTAAGCCAACACGTCCAAAAAGGAAGTCAAGCTGGCGGTCACATCATCACTTTATAGTAAAAGCCCACCAAGGCAATTGCATTGGCATCAATGTATTGGTTGGGAAAGCTTTCTTTTTGAAGTTAGCCTTGGTGTAGGCGGCGTGTTACGTTGAGTATTTTTCCAGCTTCATAGACATGTCTGAATGACGGGGAAAATCCATTATGTGCTTTGCGCTGGTGTGCCGTCATGAAATATCGATACTGCCGTTAGAGTATCGATATATTTATTGCAACAGAGAGCACAACAATATATTGCAATATCGATTTTTTCCCCACCCCTAGTGTATACGTCCAAATACGTAGGGTGAAGATGTGCAAAATGAGTGAAATTGTAAAGGCTTTCCATTACTTCCTGTTTATCTGCATTCATTACTTCCTGTTCTTGCCCCGTGCGCTGATTCGCTAGCTAACAGCCAATCAGAGTGATAAAATGTCACGACCTTCCGACGCTTATTTAACATGTCGAATCTACCGAAACCCCCCCAAGATGTCCTCCAATGGCTTCAACATCGCCGCTGTAATTTTATACATTAATTAGACGGCACATACCAACACCTGGACATTTAATTCCTGACGTCCCACATCAGATTGGTCTATAGAGGCCTTTAGGTTGCTTGACTAAAAAGCGTGGACATTCTTTATAGCGTAAAATGTAATCGATTCTGGATAAATTTAATGATCAGTGAAGCAACTTTAAATTATATTTTTTATGGGAATGGAATATCTTTATGTGAATTCTCAGAAGTACTGTTCCAATGCTAGCAGACTAGAGTAATGCTACCCATTTGTCCTATAGCAAAGCTCTTCCTTGATGTAATTTACTTCTTTTTTTTTTATGGTGTTTTATGAACAACACCACAGCTGGTCACAGCACTGCCGTACTTAATTGCTTTAAGATATAATTAATGCGCAGTAAATTTCACAAAATAAAATGTATTTGTATATGATTAACCAATGAAACAGTTACATCATTCCTAGTATCTTTCCTAGGCCACATCTATAATAGAGTCCATTTTAAGTTTAGACGTTTGTATGTTGTGGAAAATTTGGGGAAAAAAAAAACCTGATTCATTCAGAGCAGTCTGCTTCACCTACATCCGAAATCCTCTGTTGTTTTGTTGTTGTTGATTGTGATCCATTTTAAGCCTGAGGCAGGTGTTCAGTGCCTCATTGGTAACTGGAGTTGATGGCATAGATGCTATTTCATCAGCTAAATTTTGAATAACATTTAAGACTTGTGCGGCACAGACATTACATTACCCCCGAAGCATCTTATTATTTGGTACACATCGTTGTGGTAATGGAAGGAGAAATAACCTTGTGTCACAACTGGTTAACTAAGAACCCAGCGCTTTAGAGAAAAGATAGGTGCGGAGTGTGTGGAGTAAAGGTGTTGTTTATGTGGTGTTAGTTTTGAAAGGGCATTTTGTGGTATAAGATTGTCAGAATCATCTCTTCTCTGGGTTAACAAGTTTGCCATCCATCCATTGTTGCATGTTTTGTTTAGCAAAAGTGCCCTTTGTGATACAATGTAAAACATTGCGAGGCACTGTAAATGTTGTTTTGGGAAGCTGGAAAACGTTGTGATGTCTTCAATCTCGTCGTCTCATTTTGTGATCCCGACTTGCTGTGTGGCAGTATTCTGCCTTCACTGGCATGCTATACTGGAACCGAAGTTACTTTCATCTTGTGCTCACTGTGCCAGCCACAACAATCGCTCTCTCTTAACAAAACAAACAGCTAAATATTCTCTTGGAATAGGACTGATCAAAATAGACTTTCTTTCCATTAAATTTTTTTTATTTTAGATGGATGGACTTTTGAATCTTAAAGAAGAAAGTTGGGACTTCTACAAAAATTTTTTTTAAATTTGACCTAAAATTACATCAAACTATGAAACAAATAATCCAAAATCTAAATTGCAAACTAGACTTTGAACTGCCCAAGTATTTGTATAGAATGAATGCTATTTATGACATTTTTTTTTTGTCTAGCTAATGCTAATTTAATGGCAAATATGTCACTCTGGCTAATACATATGTAAATCTGATTGAAATATTAATGTCTCACCTGCAATAATGTCACCGTATGTCACTAGTGTATACTTAATCAATTAAAAAACAAACAATATTTGCTCGGAGTAAATTATTATTTGCAAGGATGCACAAATTAGTACATTTATGTACATGTGCTTAGCTCAGTGGCCTAGTGGTAGAGTGTCCACCCTGAGACTGGGAGGTCATGGGTTCAATCCCTGGCCGGGTCATACCAAAGACTTGAAAAATGGGACCCATTTGCCTCGCTGCTTTGCACTCAGCATTAAGGGTTGGAATTGGGGGGTTAGATCACCAAATGATTCCCGATCGAGGCCGCTGCTGCTGCTCACCGCTCCCTCAGGGGATGGGTCAAATGCGGAGAATGTATTTAGCCCCATTTAGGTGGGTGTGACAATCAGTGAATCTTAATTCCTTGCATTTAATTTTTCATATGCTTAAGCCCTTTTTATTTAGGTTTTCTACATTACTTGAGTTTCTTTTTTTTCATTTTTTTTCATGGACTGTGCTTTGTGTGCGTGTTGTGTGTGTGCACATATGTACTTGTTCTTGGAGCCAACTTGGGTTGATTGCCGATTAACTTTGTTGAAGTAGGAAGAGACATAATGTGAACCATCCTGCCAGAAAAGATCCCACAATATCACTGTATTGGAATGCTGATTCTTAAAAAAGATAATCAAGACAAATTACTACATTAATTCCGTCTTCAATTCCGCTTATCCGGGGTCGGGTCGCGGGTCAGCAGCTTTAGCAGGGAAGCCCAGACTTCCCTCTCCCTAGCCACTTCAGCCAGCTCCTCCGATGGGATCCCAAGGCGTTCCCAGGCCAGCCGTGAGACGTAGTCTCTCCAGCGTGTCCTGGGTCGTCCCCGGGGCCTCCTGCCGGTAGGACATGCCCGGAACACCTCCCCAGGGAGGCGCCCAGGAGGCATCCGAACCAGATGCCCCAGCCACCTCAACTGGTTCCTCTCAACGTGGAGGAGTAGCGGCTCGACGCTGAGTCCCTCCCGAATGACCGAGCTTCTCACCCTATCTCTAAGGGAGAGCCCGGCTACCCTGCGGAGGAAACTCATTTCGGCCGCTTGTATCCGGGATCTCGTTCTTTCGGTCACGACCCACAGCTCGTGACCATAGGTGAGGACAGGAACGTAGATCGACCGGTAAATCGAGAGCTTAGCCTTTCGGCTCAGCTCCTTCTTCACCACAACGGACCGATACAGCGTCCGCATCACTGCAGACGCTGCACCGATCCGTCTGTCGATCTCCCGCTCTAACCTACCCTCACTCGTGAACAAGACCCCAAGATACTTGAACTCCTCCACTTGGGGCAGGACCTCATCCCCGACCCGCAGAGAGCACTCCACCCTTTTCCGACTGAGGACCATGGTCTCGGATTTGGAGGTGCTGATCCTCATCCCAACCACTTCACACTCGGCTGCAAACCGCTCCAGCGAGAGCTGGAGATCACGGCTTGAAGAAGCCAGCAGCACCACATCATCTGCAAAAAGCAGAGATGCAATGTTGAGGCCACCAAACCGGACCCCCTCGACACTCCGGCTGCGCCTAGAAATTCTGTCCATAAAAATTACGAACAGAATCGGTGACAAAGGGCAACCTTGGCGGAGTCCGACCCTCACAGGAAACGAATTTGACTTACTGCCGGCAATGCGGACCAAACTCTGACATCGGTCGTACAGGGACCGAATAGCCCGTATCAGGGGGCCCGGTACCCCATACTCCCGAAGCACCCCCCACAGGACTCCCCGAGGGACACGGTCAAACGCCTTCTCCAAGTCCACAAAACACATGTGGACTGGTTGGGCGAACTCCCACGCACCCTCAAGGATCCTGCTGAGGGTGTAGAGCTGGTCCACTGTTCCACGGCCGGGACGAAAACCACACTGCTCCTCCTGAATCCGAGATTCAACTTCCCGACGGATCCTCCTCTGCAGCACCCCCGAATAGACCTTACCTGGGAGGCTGAGGAGTGTGATCCCTCTAAAGTTGGAACACATCCTTCGGTCCCCCTTCTTAAAAAGAAGGGGGACCAATCCAGAGGCACTGTCCCTGATGTCCACGCGATGTTGTAGAGACGTGTCAACCACGACAGCCCCACTACATCCAGAGCCTTTAGGAACTCCGGCCGAACCTCATCCACCCCCGAGGCCCTGCCACCGAGAAGCTTTCCAACCACTTCAGTGACTTCGACCCCAGAGATAGGGGGGCCCACCTCAGAGTCCCCAGACCCTGCTTCCTCAAAGGAAGGCGTGTTGGTGGAATTGAGGAGGTCTTCGAAGTATTCTCCCCACCGATTCACGACGTCCCAAGTCGAGGTCAACAGCACCCCATCTCCACTATACACAGTGTTAATGGCGCACTGCTTTCCCCTCCTGAGACGCCGGATGGTGGACCAGAATTTCCTCGAAGCCGTCCGGAAGTCGTTCTCCATGGCCTCACCGAACTCCTCCCATGTCCGAGTTTTTGCCTCAGCGACCACCGAAGCCGCATTCCGCTTGGCCAGCCGGTACCTGTCAGCAGCCTCCGGAGTCCCACAGGCCAAAAAGGCCCAATAGGACTCCTTCTTCAGCTTGACGGCATCCCTTACCGCTGGTGTCCACCAGCGGGTTCGAGGATTGCCGCCCCGACAGGCACCAACCACCTTACTACATTAATTTCAAAGTTAATAACATAATGAGTAAAAAATTCCAGACATCGGATTTATTTTTTAAATCTGGAATGTGAGGACTCTAAGACAAATTGTTCCAGTATTTAATGTGCTTTACTGTGACTTTACATTTAAATCTAAAGTTCATGAATGCCATCTTTCTCTATGCCTCATGTTTGTAACCTTTTTGAGCAACAAACTGTAAATTCCTCATATGATTTCTATAGGGTGGCTCATTATGTAGCTCAGACAACTTAAGTAATTTGTGTGCTTGTGTGTGTTCATAAACATGTGCGGCTCCTGACACCCGATATTAGCAAGGTTTTCCAAAAAGTAAAGCTTTCTGACAGCAGTTAACATCTTGGATGACTCCGCTTCTGGATCCTGGGTGGTTTTGAAATTCAAATGATGGCACAGCAGGATGATATTAGCAATGATAGTTACGACTGTACGTCTGTCTGTCAACTGACTGACTGGTTTTAACTCAAGCTCCTCAGATGCCTCTGGCTCTTTGTGAGCTTGCTGCAGCAGTTCTTGTTAAGTAGTGTAGCGTCTCCAAGCTACAGAATGTGCTTTCTAGCATAGGAACTCATGAATAATGTCTCAGATTTGTGCCAGGTATGTATGATGTTCATTTTAATGGCTTAGCAATAAAGAAAAATGTCAATCATTTTTCATTTTGCATGGCAGCTAGATACTATGGTATGTTGACCTTGCCTAGATACTTTTTAGGACCTATGTCTAAAAAAAAATTATACAATTACACTATCAATCAGTCTTCTTTTTTTTGTATTTTTATTATTGACAAACAATTCAATCAATTTGTTGAAGACAAACATATTAGAATGCACACTTTCACTGTACTGTTGGTAATGTTTTGGTCTCAGTCCCGACTCGCTGCATAATCTTATTGGTCTGCCATCGGCAACCTTGGTCTCACTTAGGGCTGCTCGATTATGGAAATAATAATAATAATCACGCTTATTTTGTCAATAATTGAAATCACGATTATTCAAATATTTATTTTCTGGTACAAAACAAGAAAATGTTTGAGCATTTAAAAATATTAAGACCAATTAAAAAATAGAAAAACTATAATTATGTAAGTTCCCTTTGGACCAAACAAAATTTATAATATCATATATTTATAATAATATATATTTATTTTTTTATGTTGGCAAAAACCTAAAGTTGGAGTGCAGCTTGTGCACTGTGCAGTAGGACGATCATTTATTTTTTGGTACAAAACAAGAAAAAGTTTAAACGTAAAAACAAAAAATATTAAGACAAATACAATTCTTTGAAACACTATAATTATGCAAGTTATTTTTGGATGAAACAAAATTTATTAAATTTGTTATTTTAAAATTGTAAAAAGGTGAACATTTATAAATTTAAACTCAAAAATTTGCATTAATAATCTTTTTTTTACAATTATGCTGATTGTTGAGTGTAATAATTGAAATTGTAATTGAATTTAGATTAATTACACAGCCCAAGTCTCACTGCATTTCTAATAGTGTTGTTCCGATACTGTTTAAACTGGGTGTCGGAGTCGGTATCGGGGGCCAAAAAACGGGATCGGAACAAAACTAATTTCTAAATGTGCTTTGGAGGCAGCGTTAAAAAGCACAAAGCTGTGCAACTGAACAGGCTGGGGCATCCATGGAGGAATCTACCCCTTTTAGCCATGAACACATCACACTGTAGCCAACCATGCATGCATATGTACACACGTTCTTCATTTGCAATTTCAAATTACAGCAGCCATGCCAGTTATTGTATGCAAACTCTCCCTCTACCTTGATTTATGGGATCATTCAGTTCCCTTCTGCATTCAATGGAATTACCACAAAGTCTTTGGCAGCCATTGAATTTAGAAAATGTAGTGTGCTTCCCATGCTTCGGTTACATGCACTCGCTCCTTCTCTCTGCCTGCTTTTCTAAGCACACATGCCGAGTTACAGTCTAAAATGGACTTGTGAAAGAGGGCGGGAGTTAAGATGGCATCCCCTGAGACTTTTCAGAAAAGTAATTTAATAAACTGTGATATTTTTCCGCTCCGCAAGGGAAAGAGAATAAGCTCAGAAACGTAATGAAACTTGGCTGTTGAATTTGTATTAAAGAATCAATTTCCTGCACTTGAACATAGCCGGGAGAACAGACATTTTATTTCTGGCTGAATTGCAGCATGAACATTACTGTCGTGGCAAGAAGGTGTAAAAGCTTCATCAATAGAAGGGGCGTGTCCACTGAATTCACCTGCCCTTCAACATTGATGTAGCAGACGGAAATACAGAACAGGATACAGTATGTTACCGTCATCGCAGTTACTGCTGCGGAAGTGAAATAGTGAAAAAATAAAAGTATGCCTCTCTGATTTATAACGTGGACAAACAAACAGCTTTACTCTAATACACAAATGCAGTTACTGTATGTTGTTGTTGTTTTTTTTTATTTCAGATGGAACATAAATACATGTTTATAAAACATGTAAATTTTCTTAACCAGGGCTCCAGACTAACATTCTTTACTAGGAGCACAATAGCTCCTATTTTAAAAAATTTGGAGTGCCAGAAAAAAAGGGCCACACACGATACATTGATTTGCAAAGCAAATATTTACATTTCATTAAATTTTTTATGTCTGCATAGGGCTCAGGTAACGATCGTCGCGGCTCACCTTTTTTTCTGGGTTTGATATGTGAGGTTTGCAAGCTGAGCCCTTAGGCTTGTGATGTCATTTCCAGTCAACGGGATTTGGCAAAATGGCCGCCTCCTGAGATGGATAAAAGCAGGTGGATTTTGCTGCTAATGGTCAAAATCACAATGCAGCGTTAAGACTAGTGAGGGCGCATAGAACATATTATTGTAAAGATATATATATATATTTTTTTTTACTTTACGCCCCCTGAAATACAAACCACTTTAGTAAATGTATGTAACTACACAAATTATTTTTTTAAACAATGTGTAATAATTAATAGCTTCTTCAGCAACCACTTGAGTAGATCTGGGCTTGTTAATTTCAATGATAATGGGACACACTATTCAGGTATTCATAATATTTGAATATTCAATGATTTAGGCAAATGAGGAAAAATAGGGCTTAATACATAAAGAATAGACTTACGGGTTTTAACTGTTAGACCAGAAACATTTAGACAATGGCAATATTCGAAACAATTTGTCTTTCAAAACAATGGATCCCGGCTGGGAGGGAGTTGACGAGCACATAGGGAACAATTAGAAAGCCCAGAAGCTAAGACTAAGATCTAATGTCACACAATTACTTTTATGAACTGGTTTGGTATTTCATTTAATGGTCAATTGTGTTGGCCCCAAGCAAGTCAAATGCTTTTGACTGCAATTACTGTCCTTATTGTCACTGTAGTGACCTAAAGTTTCACTTGACATATTGACATTGAATTGTTCAATGGGCTATTAAAGTAACACAATTTTATTGAACAATTTTTGCTTTACAAGGAATAATTTTGAAGGTATAGATGCTACAGCACAAATGCGTACCCAATGAAAAATTCTGTAGGGTTACCAAGCCTACTTGAGCACTAATCTTTTACGAATTTCTTAGAAACGAGCTGCCCACGTTTTTTTGGTTTTATCCTGTCAAAGACCTCGAACTGTACATTTGATAGATCATTTAAATCAACTCACACATGCTAATTACCTTGATTTGCTGCCTTTCACATACTGTATCAATCAAAGAATTTGTTTGTTCACCGTGGTAATAGAATGACACTCCTTTTACCCCGACTTCCCGGCGACGTGTGGCAGCAACAGAGCGAGGGGGGTCAGGTGATGATTTATGACCAAGATGCTGCATTCTAGCACAGGATGATTAATCTCTTCTGGGAACACTTCGGGAGTACAAGTTTAACCTACCTCGGCCTTGCACACACACGAACACGCATACGCACACACACATGCCTAAGAAGGACATAAACACAGGGGCAGAAGAGTGCATGTAGTTGCTTTTAAATGCAATTTGTGTATTTGTGTGCAATCCTTCCTGCACGTTTCCGCCCCCTCCTCGTACCTTGTTCCTGCGCTCCGCTTTTTCTATCCTCGGTGACCTCACTTGTGCAATGTCTCACATTCACCTCCTCTCGTCTTTCGCTTTGTCCATTCATCATAGTCACAGATGCTCACACACAAAGAGGTACGATAGTACGAGGGGGATGAAGGAGAAAGCCGCTCTGTAATGCCACTTGGCTGCGGTACGAGTAAGCATAAGGCTATAGGATTAGTGCAGCTAGGTGTAAAGAGCTGTAATGTCTTAATAAGCACAGGGGGAAACAGGGACTTGCTCCATATGTTTGCTGCAGCTGCAACAGACTATCCATCTATCTTTCTGTCTGTGGAGAGATTATTGATGTGTTCAATCAGTTCACAGCTCAACTGGCATTAGGGACGGCGAGTACCCATACCAGGTATCAATATTGGACCGATAACCGGTTTTATTTCAGGATACAAGTTTTGGACGCCCTCCTGTGGCGCTTTTATGATCAGGAAGTAGAAATTAGAAGAATAGAAAATGACCATTGATTTCATGTGATTTTAAGGTAAAATTGGGATTTGGGATACATCGATTTTTTTTTTTAAAGTTATCTGTCTGTCTAAATTATCTGAAAAAAAGTGGTTATCGAACATCCCTCGTTGCAAGTGATGTTACCAATGACAATGTTATGCATTAATACTAACTAGGGATGGGCGAGTACCGATACCAGGTCTCAGTATTGGTGCCGATACCAGCCTTGTTTTAAGGACTCTGTTAGGTGCAACTTTTTTACTTCCAATACGATACAGATTCCGCAGCTAGATTATTGTCCGATATCAGTCGATATGATATAGGCAGGAATGATAAATGCTTTTATTGATTTATTAGTATTAGGGCTGGGTATGGATTCTAATTTCCTCAATTGATAACATTTTGATTCGCAAGAGTTAAGTTCAATTTGATTTACATTTTTTTCCCGATTCATCAATTCTTGTCAAATATCAATGACATTATACAAACTCTACAAACATTAAATTCCAAATTTAATTTTAAAGAGGCAGTAACTGGTTAAATGATTTAGTTTATTAATGAAAGTAACGTGTTATAATCACTTAAGTGTTGCACAAACATTGACTTAAGCAAGGATGAGACGAAAATATTTTTATAATTCTAATTTCAATAATTGTAAATACTAATTAAAAATATTCTGAATTGTCTTAAAGTGCAAGTCTTTCATAAATGTAAGAAAATACTTTTAAATTAATGTGAACAGTAAATTTCCAGAAAACAGTAAGATACAAAAAAAATCTATTTTTCTTATGAATTTGTGGGGAAAAGATTCAAATATTCGATTAATGGTTTTATGAATCGATATCAGGCTCGAAAAGGAAAATCTATTCGACATTGATCATTCCATTTTTTTAACCCCAGCCCTAGTATGAAATGTTAGAAGATTTTAGAAGTTAGAAGTTATACTATTCAAACATAGAACAAAGCAACAGTAGGTGTGAGAAAATAGGACCTCTTTATTCCCGATTTTTGGGTTACATAGGACTGCTTGTATATAAGTGCTAATATTGGACATTTTGGATGTAGACCGATATCAATATCAAATTGGGACACCCCTAGTATCGGTTCTGATGTGGTGGCTGATAGCAGTATCAGCTGCCCTCTTGTGGCCGTTTGACCATTAGGAACCAGAAATTAGAAGAATAGAAAAATGTCATTAATTTCATGTAATTTTAAGGAACATTGCTACTGTATATTGGGGTATTTAGGTCTTTCTTTAAAATTATTGTTTTTTGGGAGAATATTATGTACTAGCGGTATCAATATTTGGTATTGTATCGATGATTACTTTAAAGTACTTGTACTGGTATCGGTCTGGGAAAAAATGGTATTGAACATCCCTAATGCTAACACAATGCAACATTGGGTCAGGATGTCATGGAAGCCCTGTGAAGTAGCGAGGCAGCATAAAGTAAGCCGTAATATGATCCTTTGTGGAAGTGACTGGATGTCAGGCAACCCCTTTCATGCTCATGGTCACCTAGCTGCACAAAAGGAAAATATTCCACAAATCATGGCGAATCATCCTAATCTCACCTAACACGCACAAACAACAAACAAAAGCTCACCGTGAAGGACCTCATCATTCACACTTGATGCTTACAGAGCCATACATTAATATGTCCTGTGAGTATAAAACATTGGATAAGTGATATTTATATGTTTTGGCCAACCACGCTATAATTTAGTTCCCCAGCTTCCAGTTGTGACTACGCGTCATCCCGCTTGAAGATTGCTTTTTTTGTGTCTTAGGCACTGCGGATAAAAGCGACTGTGTGTGCATTTGTTTATGTCAGCGAAGTGTGTAATTCTGTTAGTCTACCCCACTGCCTTTGTTACATCATCATCTTCGCGCTGATTGAAAATTATGATTGCTGGAAAGGTCTTCAATGTGTGTGATTACAGCTGTGAAGTCATCCGGCTTTGAAACGTTCCTTTGTATGGACGGGTTTGATGGTGACTTTGAGGATGTGGGATTGTCGTGGAATTGTCCTGTGCTTGGTTCAAGGATTATTCACAAATCGAATTCCTTTGATGGAAAAACACACTTCTGATTTAAATAATTTCTGCTTTCCATTTATCGCGCATCGGTTTCGCGGCTTTTCTTCAGGGACATTGCACTCAATACATTGAACTAGCATCCATGCCCAATTTAAATAGGATAATAAGCATACACTGTTTTAAATGCCAAAGATACAGAACACTGACACTACCTTATTTAATGAATTGGGTAAATCCCCTGCTGATTAATTGGTTAAACATTGAATATACAATCTGTTTTACATTCTGGCTAATGAGGTATTTTGTAAACATTGACAAAACATGTTGCGTGTATCAGGAAACACTGAGTCAAATCACATGCCCTCCATGTTAGATGCTATTTGTCAAAACAATAACAAAAGATCAGCATTAGAAAAGTGCTGGTGCAAAAATATCCGTTTATCCCTGTTTGCTTAATCTTTATCATACAGCAAATGCTCAAGCCATATGCTATTTTTTTGTGGATTTTGTTTCAGGGATTTTCATGGATTTAGCATGTGAGGGCACACCAGCAAAATCACTTAAACAGCCTTTTGTGTTTATGTTTAAAACCAGTGGTGGATTGAAGCAAAATGAGAGCAGGGGGAGCTACCGGAGGACAAATGGTGAAAAACTCTGATTTCATTTAGCGTCATTTAAACATAACTTTAACATACGTATACACATTTTAGGTCATTTAAAGTCTTTAAATGATCCATAGGTGTGAATGTGAGTGTTAATTGTCCAAGTGTCCTTGGATTGACGGGTGAACAAATGAGTGTGTGTGTACAGGATATACATATGTGAGTGGTGATTGACCGATAAGTTTTTTTTTTTTTGCAGTAAAAGATAAAATATTAGCATAACAACTTTTCCTTTTAATTTTAAATATATAAAGAATCGACAGCTTTGTTAAAAACAAATCTAACAAAAATTGTAGGGAGCTTCCAGAGTCATGTGTTAAGTTTTCTACTGTAAATAAAGTTTTCCAAAATTTCAACATTATTTTTTGTTTTATTTAAAAAAATAAAAAAGCGTAGGGAGTTCTCGGTGTCAGCATAATTTTTTTTGTTTTTATATAAAATGGAAATTTGAATAAAACCATCAATGAAAAGTTCTCTGTATCTCACTGAGCAACAAATGCATGTGAATGTAAGCTAATTTGTTTTTTTTGTCAGGGTTCGTAAAATGTTTCAAAAGATCTTCGCAGACAGTAAAAAAAATGGTCTGAATATATTAAAAATGTCTTTGCAACAAGTAAAGACTGTCTGTGAACATCTTACAAATCCTGATGAAAACCCAAAATTGGCTGTTCGCAAGCATTCATTGCTCAGTGAGATGCCAGCTTTATCGGCCTTTGGATTAGTAAAAAGGCAGATGCCGATATTTGTCAAAACGCCAAATATCGGTAGCGATAATCGGCCTAGCCGATAATCGGTCTATCCCTATATGTTAGTAAAGAAAGATTGCATTCAGAAAGATCAAGTCAAAATATGTAAGTCTTCCCTTAAATATGGAGTAATACGAATTTTTGTAAATGTCTTGGTAAAATGTACAATTAAGATTCAGACTGAGCAGAGAGATCCAGCCCAACCTTGATTAGTTGATTCATTGTTTGTGTGTCTCTATATTCCATACTATTTAGCTATGTGCATTTATAGGGTAATTTGTTCCTTTCAATTATACCATGTTTACTTGGAGAGTGGTTTCTGCAAATGCATTATTTTTGTATTGTTAAGTATTCTTCTTTTGACTCTCCGCACTCATTCCCTTTCTTAATAAACTGGCAAATCAAAACAATAGCGTAGATCACGAAGGATCAGTAAATCACATTTTTATTGTATTCAGACTTGTTTTTGCTCCACAGTGAGGATTATGGTGGGTCAACTAAATTGTTTGAATATACCCCGCAGCTCTTTGATATCATGGGTGATCTATGTGTGTCCTAAGCTGGTAATAGCTGGGAGGAATCAGGGGAACAAAAACGGGGGTGCTTCTAGTATAGTGATTTAGTTTTTTTATTACTTGGGAGGTGGAGTCATAAAATTGGGATTTTGTCTTTTCTTTCTTTCCTGAGATCCCATCTTTGCTTAGCCATATTGGGCAATGACAATCCTTTCACTTATTATTTTGAAGCGAGAGCTGTTCTGGTGTTACCAGTGAATGTCATAAAAGAGCATTTGGTACCATTGGAAAGTGGATCTCACACCGGGTAAGCTGAACTAAAGAAATAGAAGCTCAGTGGGTGAGAGTTCTTTTGAGAGCAGAGAAACTGTTTTTTTTATTTTAGTCACAGCACTAGAACATCTGTGATAACAATGTGCCCCAAACCCAATTCACGCTCGTTTTTTTTTCTCTTTTAATGTTCCCCACAGTTGTCTGACAAATACTCTCACAAAATGTAATTGTAATTATTGGCATTTCCGTCTTAATAGTTCAGCTTTTCCTGTGCACAGTAAAGAAGACGCTGAAGCTCATTTGCATAATCACACGTTTCAAGACGGCGGAGCGAGAACCATTTTCTAAACCTCTTCCCTGACAACTCAGAACCTTTCATGACAATCAGTCAATTCTATAATAAGCCATTAACACACCATGAACTCATCACACCAAGTCAGTTGTAAGATGTTGGTAAAGCAAGTGAAAAATTACTTAGTTAAGTTTCTTTCTTGGCTTTTCTTGGCAAAATGCAAGTTGATGCAGGAAGGAATATGCAGGCGGATGCTTCGAGCTTTCAGAGCACCAAACATCCCCCCAGAGAATATGCTAAAAGCGGTTATGCGGAGCATTGTTGCATAAATGTTTTAGAATCAATATGCTTTAATATAAGGGAAACCCACTTGGCATCTGAAATGCTGCAGTCCACATGAAAATAAACAAGTCTGTAAAAAGACTTATTAAATGCTCTTTATTACAGCTTACTGAAAGCGACACAAACCATTTTTTTTAATGGAATGCAATCAATAAAGCTTTATTGTTGAAGGTACCCTTTTCAGAGTTTCAGAGATCACTTTCTCAAATTGTATGTTTGTAAGCAGATAGAGTGTATGTATGTATGCAGTGATTTTTGCACGCAGTGGACTGCCAAAAGGACAGTAGAACATTTAAGAAAAAATATGGTAAAATAAGAAAATTATGACTTCAAATAAGCAAAATTATCTGTTAACAGAGCAAGAACATTTTACTTAAATGTATCCATAAGATTTGTAAAAATAAGAAAATAATACTAGGCCTATATCAACCACAGCAGTCTTGTAAATAATATTCAGTTGTTTCAAGCTGTAGTCTAATATATTGAACTATTTACTTAAAATACATAATTATGCATTTAGCCAACTTAGCCCATATTTTAAATTATTATTTTTTTACACAGCATTTAGTATGAGCCAGCCAGGAATTGAACCCACAACCTCCCAGTCTGAGGTTAGACACTCTACTACTAGACCACTGAGCTGGTAGGTTACTGCAAAAAAAGAAAAATGTGCTTAGTAAATATAATGAAACGAACCACGAGCTACTTTGCACTTTTGTCTGATTGTATTCATACTTGGATTTTTACCATTTATTTTATTACTAGATTATGCAAACTCTTAAAATAAGAAAATTCCCCAGTTCATGGCCTTTGATGTTGGTTAGTAGTCATCTTAAAATGTGGGAAATGTTTGTATTACTACATAGGTTCGGATCTTAAAGTCTTTTTCAAACGCGTTGTACTGTATAAAGATGAGGTCCGCCATGAAAGTACGTTTTTGAACTATTTATTCCTCGTCACATGATCAGGCTTAAAACAAACACCAACAAAAAAGTTGCGTGACCTAAAAAAGCTCATACAACTGTTCGGCTTCCTATGGTCCAAAAACCCTAACATGCACACCTGTGACTGCCCTTTATAAATTGACTGGTTGATTGCTCCACAAGCCGCATCTGTGCAGGTATCCATAGCAACCAATTAGTGCCTCACCAAACACTCATACATGCAACACTATATATATCTAAGATTTCAGTTTTTGCAGTGTGTGAGTGTGCGTGTGAGAGAAATTGGGTTTTGCAGTTGTGAGGTAGGACTCCCTAATCCTCCTGGTTAAAGATGGATTTGGCTCATGTGCCGCTGACCCATCTGGACTGTTTTCTGGACTTCACCCTCATCCTCAGACTACAGTTGGAGCCCAGAAGCTCATTTCCACGGCCTTCAGATTTGGCACTACAACTGTCACAATATTTTAATAGACAACGACCCAATCTATGTCTGACAATTTTTGTGAGGCTTAATATAGTGTGTGTCACAGTACCGGTAATCCTCTGGCATATGTTTTTCTCACCCCATTCCAACACACACATATATGCCGACTGCTAATTGGATTAATTTTATTTTTTTTGTATCTATATTTCACTGCATTGGTAAAACGTTGATCCTTTCCAATCTGCTGTGGGTGAATTTAGCTCCCAAATATTTGATCTGCTCTGATTTGTGCTCCCAGCTCAAGCCTGGTGTGACCTCTTACACTTCGAGAGTCAAAGAGGATCAGCGTTTAGATCCACCCAGATTACCACATTCTCTCACAGAGAGCAGTAACGCTAGTGCTTCCTCTTGCTTGTCTTTGGCGCAATGAATGAATACTTTGTTTGGACATGAAATACAAAATAAATCAGGCACATACACGGTCACACAGTCTGACACGACTGCACTGTTGTGTAACGTTTGAGGGGCTGGATAATGTCAGCGGACCAAAGCCTTCGTGGCTGCCAGTCATCCATGGCTGCCAGCCTCACTAACATCAACTCCACTCCACACAACCAGGACAAATTCAGCCTGGTTTCTCTGCCGCTTTTAAAAGGCAGCTTACTTGTGTGTGTGTGTGGGGGGGGGGGGGGGGGTGTAGGTCAGCACATGTAGCATTGTTTACCTTTGTGACATGAAGGGGAATCCAAAGTGAATTGCAGAGCAAGGGGTAATCTCTTCAAGTCTCTGGTAGTAATTAATGCGAAGGGCTATCAGTTTGATTTGCATTTCTGAAAGAACAAATTTGCTCATATTACTTGTAATTTTTATTAATAATTAATTATATTCATCAAGGGTTTGCATTAGGGCTGCAACTATCGAATAATCAAGTATTCTGATGAAATATATTTTCTAGGGATGGGCGAGTACTGATACCAGGTATTCGTATTGAGCCGATACCCACCCTTATTTCAAGGTATCAGTACTTGCGACGGTGGTCAATACCAGTATAGAAGAATAGAGAATTGCCATTAATTTCATGCAGTTTTTAAGGAAAATGCTATATTGGGACATATAGGCCTTTCTTTAAAGTATCCAAAGTACTAGTGGTATTGGTGCTTGGTATCGGTGACAAGAGCTGACACTTGCACTAGTATTGGTCAGAAAAAAAAAGTATCGAACATCCCTAATATTTTTGCTTGGTTAAAGAATAATTACGAATGAACATACAAGAAAAAAATTGATTTTTTCTCAATAATTTTGTTTGGTTTTCTTTTTCCAATAATCCACCATTTTTGACTATTGGGTTCGACTCCTGCACATCCATGTAACATTAGCTACACTTGCACAGTTTAATTCAGAGGTACTAAATACAAACCTTAAAGGGACACAAATATAATTGTATTTTATTTTTGATTGTCAGGCCACAAGTGATAACACTCTAGTTTTCAAAGCAATAATAAAAACAATTTTTATTAATAATACAATTTTTAAACAAAAAGTCCTTAACTCTTTGACCGCCATAAACGTTATAAAACGTTTAGCATAAACCTAGGGAAGGGCGCCGAGGACGTTAAAAGACGTTCACTATGTTTTTTTGTTTTTTTTTGGAAACGGGTGCAGGAAAGCCTTGGGCAGCTGTGCTGAAAGTATCAGGCAGATCTGGTTAGTAAAAGACTCGTTTTGGCCCCTAGAGGGCAGCGATGACTCTCTTTGCACAAGGTTAGATGGGCCGCCCACCGTGGGCGTCAGTAGAAGACGTGAGGCGGAGCTAGAGTGTTGAGGAGACATGGCTGAATAAGCCACAATGGCTGACCAAGCAACCGGTTGCAAGCAGCTCACGCTTGAGCATTTTTTTCAAAGACGGAAAGCATCGATCAATACTAAAAAGCGCATTGATGTCGACGATGATGATGACTCCGAGCTTGACGCCAAAGTTGGAAGCCTTGACGCGACTGTTATGATCACGTAGTAAGCCTCACCGGCTAAGCGCGGCTAGCGCGGCTAGCGCTGCTAAGGCCGGAAAACGCGCACAATAACCGACCGGGTACTTCTACACAATCGGACATTCGATCGGGCGATGGAGAGTTGGCATCGACCAATGCAGATTGATGATGATGATGATGATGACTCCGAGCTTGACGCCAAAGTTGGAAGCCTTGACGCGACTGTTATGATCACGTAGTAAGCCTCACCGGCTAAGCGCGGCTACCGCTGCTAACGTCGGAGCTTTCACATGCGGACATTTTTTCGGACAATGAAGAGTACCCCGAGTCCAATGCATATTCATCGGAGGAGCGGGTACAGTCTGATCACGGAGAAGACACTGTTTCTGGACTACGATGCCACCATGAATGGAGTGGATAAAATGGATCAAAACATCTCTTACAACCCGGTTTAGCAACTGAAGGACATGAGGAAGCCAGACGTAACACTACCGTAACGAAACCGTAGCATGATCCTGATATTAGACTTGATGGCAACACACACTGCAGTATATACTTGCTATTCCCCGGAAAAAACGGCCTGCAAGAAAGTGGAGCACGCGAAGAGGCAATCTGTTGTGCAAATGCTGTTGCGTCTCCTTGCACGCAGGAGAGTGTTACACAAAAAGAAAAACTGTCGTTGAAACAGCCACATATTTGTAAATAGCACCACAGTTGCACACATTTGTAAATAGTTTGCCAAATTGTTGTCAAATTGTTACACTGTTGAATGTAAATAAACGTATTTTGCTATCAAAAAACTCTTTTTCATTCTTGGTGGTAGTGTTTTATAGAAGTAAAGCACTATTTAGGTGTTTGTGGCATCATTCATGGACAAAAAGAAGTGTAAAATTCACTAGAATGCATGAAATAATATCGTTTCACTAAAAGCTTGATTTCTCCGTATTTTGGTCCAAAACAGGCGAAATTGGGTGAAACTAACCATTTTCTATTGTTGATTACTAAAGAACGGAATAAGGGAGAAACAAAGTCCAATCTTTCATTTGGTAGTACGTGTGTTTCCATAGTCCGAACAGAGCATTTTCTGTGGACCTTGAAAGATCAGTCAAAATGCTTAAATCGGCTGGCACTGACGGCATCCCTTTTCTGAAAACGTCTGGCAGTCAAAGAGTTAAAACCTCATTATGACCAAAATGGACACAACAGTATTGCAACAGCTATCCACAATAATGTAACATTAAAGCACAGTAGTGAGGAGACCTATTGAATGAACAATTATATCTTAACGAACATGGGTTTTGTTTATATATTTTATGCACGTGTGTTTGAGCCTGTGTTTCAAAGACAGATGTACACAAACCAAAGCTGAATTCATGTCTGCTGTCATTAAACTCCCCTTCGTCCTCCCACGCGATGTGCCACGAGGTCAGCCAGCCTCTTGACACTGTTCCATTTGCCCCATATGCTGACCACAGGAATGAGCTAATGAGTCACATAGCCTTAATGCAGCCAAAGTGCAGAATGATTACTTTCAAGAAGACTCTCAGGAATCGTGGGAAAAGTGTAACAAAATGGGAAAATGGCACTTTTAAACAAAAGATAAAAGACAAAGAGAAATAGATCCTGTGCTGACTCAGAGTCATTTTGTTTAAAAAGACAATCTGATTGATAAGAAATCTCTCAGCTGACAGTGGTTGCATTGCAGCACGCACTCATCACTAACTGTTCAAGGCCTCCACTCTGTCTTTACCTTAGCAGCACAGTGAAACAGGCTGCAAATGGAAAGAGAGGAAAATAAACACTCCAAGAGTAGTAAACTCACTTCCCAATTGAACTGAATTAGCAGAAATGCACACAATTCATTTATATTTCCATCAAACAAGATCGTCTATCATGTTTGTACATCAGTTGTACCAATACAAATAGTCCTGTGAAATTTTGCCTATTGATCACAGAGGAATGTAAAACAGTCCTGTCGTATTAAGAACGTTTTTTCTAGTCAATGAGTATTCGACTCATGAATGATGAGGACTAGAAGCAATCAAGCATTATTCTACATTTGAGTGGAAAAAACACACTCAAGTTTGTGCTTCATACCTGCATACTGTACATAATTCATACAGAATTGCTACAGTACATACCACAAAAACAATCTAAAAGCCCTTTCACACTGCACTTAGCATAGAACAGCCAGCTAACCAACCCTTTCATTGCGTATGAGCCACGGAGAATAACTATCAACAGCAAATTAGTGTCTAGACCAGTCCTTTGTTTGTTTGTTTTTTATAGTTGGGTGGACCGCCCATGACACCAAGGAACATGCTTGTTTTTTCCCCTCCATACTAGAATAAAGTGTAATTGCACACCCACTACAGTATGTGACAGTGGCACTCTCATTGTCAGAATGTGCAGGGAGTTTATAGTGTAGGGTTTTGTATTTGTACTGAGCATGCACACTCACAGCACATGGCAGGAACAAACCCTTAAGAGAGACCATAGGAAATTATTTAACAGGGTTGAAAAGAAAGGCAGAAGAGAAAGAGATTTAGAAACAATGTTAATAAATTTTTGTAAGTTGCTCTATATTTCTATCTTTTCTGTTTTCTTTTATGTTAATAAGAATACAACGTTATGCAGAAGTGTACAATTTTATAGACAAACTAGACTAAGTGCAATTTCTGCAGAAATTGTGTGGGAATGCTGGAAGCCGAATGCTAATAGCTAAATGCTAAGCTGATTGCTTATGAAGTAAATTGAAAGAAAAAAGATGTGAAAATTACAAAGTGTTAATTGTAGTAATGAATAAAAACAACAACACTTGAACCCAGGCGACGTTGAAGCAAGTTGACATTTATATGGAAAAGTGTTATCTGAAAGTGCCACCCATTCATTTAGATGGAAAAGTGGAACTAATGATAGCCATTGGAAAAACGAAAAAACTAAAAATCACTCAATAGCGCCACCTAGGCATGCAGTACCCTTCATTCATTTAGATGGAAAAGTGGAACTATGATAGTCAGTTGGTATAGATGTATAACCCTTAGCATAATTGCCATGGATATATTTGCAATGTACAGTCGCAGGTGGGATTTGAACCCACGACCTTAGCGTGTGGCCACGTGGACTACAAGTGGGCCACTGAGCAGTAACAGACAGTCAAATTTAAAAGTATATATAATATATTAAATATATATAGTATGAGGAATGTTATTCATTTGTTTGTGCAATAATGCTGCATATTGATTTTCACTTTTACATCATATGACATTGTATCATTTTTTTTTGTTAGCATTATTTTTAATTTTAGCTTTGCAAAATGACCATATAGCTTGACATAATCTATAATAATTCATAATAATTGTATATTTAGCATCATATCAAATCAAATTAAAACTGAAGTAACAAATAAGATGTCAATATTTTAAGTATAATATAAAAAAAATATTACTGTTGTTCAGTCTTTCTTGTGGTCCATGTTTGTTGTTTTGGCTGCGATGCAAATGTTCCTGACAAAATATCCAGAATGTTCCTGAAAGGTGATGATAGATTCTCTGAACTTAGTAAATAAAAAAAAGTGTGTTCTTACTGTGTGTTATAAGAGGGATTACATGAAATTCTGTCTATTTCCCTCGCATCGGCATGTTGTCAGATTTGTCTCGCTGTCGTGTAGCTGTCCTCCTGTGTGTAAGGCGCCATCGCAAGATGGAGGGTTTGAAGTCGTCACAATATTAGAGGTGAAACTCCACCATCCACAAGTGTGAAATTTAACACCCGAGACTCACTGCCAGCATTGCTTTAAAAATATATTCTGATACAGTTTTGAATTACATGTTAAAAAATGTAATCTGTAATTGAATCCATAAATCCAAGTACCATAATATTAAAGCAATGTAAGGTGATTACTTTCAATTACTTTTGGATCACTCCAATTCCAAATATGGCTAAAAGTTGAATCTCGTTAGTTGTGAAGAGTTTGGTGTGGAGACAATGAACCCCTACTGCTCCTGCTGGCGGCAGAGTGGATTCTGGGGCCTGCGCGGTTGTGTCTCGAGGCACGGGGGCGTCCTACCGCCTGTCGGCCGTGGCTCAACCGGGGACTTGGCTGATTAGGCAGGTGAAGCAGGGGGAGTGGCGCGACGGGAGCCTCCTCCGCCTCTGCTCCACACGCCTAAACAGCCTGATCCCAAGCCAAGGCCAGCTGGAAGCCGCCTCACAAGTTGCCGGGCATAACAGAGTGGTGTGTGGAGGCAAAAGAAGATGGTTAAGACAGAAACTAGTGGGATGTTGTTTTGGTATCACTTGACATTAATTTGTAATCCTGAGAATACTATTTTTTTACTAAATGTACATGTAATCGGAGTATATGTTCTTTTTTTGGAACTGTAGTTGCACAATTCAAATTTCTAAATGTATTTACCTTTAAAAAAAATCCTATTTACATAATGCCGGCCCTCATGGCCCTTTGGAATTGTCGCAATGTCGCCGTGCATCTAGTTACATCACTTGGCAGCCCACATCATTGATGTGAATTTGCACCGTGATGTCCGGCTTTGCCTCATCCAAAGGACCAGGCAAATAAATCCTGTCTTAAATCCACGGCAGATGTGTAAACATAGAGCCAGGATGTTAATAAAACTACTTTGTTTTTTTAAGTTTGGACCTTTCCTAGACTTTTTTCCCCTCCTACCGTTTTAAACTGCTCTTCGTTAAATGGCCGCTTTCTCCTAAATTCAGTATGCTTTAACATATAGCTTTAGTTTTATGTTTAGTTTGGAAAAAAAGTGGCACCAGTGCATGTAAAGTTGTCTACGCACAATCGACAATGACTGTGTTCTGGCTCCGATCCACAGTTGTGCTGGCTTTGGCTTCTCATAAAATCGAGTTTGGGTTTTCTGGAGCATGTGAAAGGCTTCTTGGGAAATATAGGAAATCATTAGCTGAAGCAGAAGTAGATTAAAGATGGGTGACAGAAAATGGATAGAACAGAAAGGTGAGTTAGTCACCATTTAATCACAAAAAAGGGAAAGTGAAAGTTACAGCCCGGTAAATGTGGCTCTCATTTAATCTAGTTCTTTTAGGAGACATGCATTCTTGATGAAGACATCGCTTTGAGACTATCATATTTTTATAAGCCACTGAAGGCTGCGGACTGCATGCTTTAATGTGGCAAAGAGAGAACATTTTTAGGATATTTGAAAGAAATTCCTACCCCAGCATGACTCTCTTAAAGGGATACTTGACTCATTGAGCGATTTTCAGCAGGAAACAGTTCATATTTGGTCCAAAATTAATTTGATAACTTCATCATTTTTCATGTAAAATTAATACCTTTAAAAACAAAATTTTTCACTTGCTCTCGACTGAAGTTGACATCACATGATTTATCTTAATTACCTCAGCACAGGTGAGGTCATCTTCAGTCAACAGCAAGTGGAACATTTTATTTTTAAAGGTATTCATTGTACATGGAAAATAATGAAGTTATCAAATTAATTCTGGACAAAACAGTATCTTCTTACTGCTAAAAAAGGCTCACTGAGTCAAGTCACAGTCCAGTCTTTGTGCCTTCAAGGATTTTACACATTTCACTGTATTCAGGCAAGTTAGAATTTAGAGTTGCACACCTCGGTCTAGTACCACATTGTACTGGAGAGCAATGAAGTCTACTGGAAAAGATGTAGCAAAATTAACAAGAAGAGGAAGAAGAGGCACAGAAGGTCCCCAACTACTTTTAGCTACTGCAATAGTCACTGTTCCCACAGGGCAGATTTGCCTCTCATTTAGAGAGCACAGATTCAATCAGAAGATGGAGCAAAATATCTATTTAAAAAAACAACAACTTTATATTATTTACTCTACAGTCGTCCGCCGCCATTTGCAGGGTAAAATGCACTAGCCCGTCCCACAAATAGCGAAAACCCTTGTATAATTGACGTCAATTGAAATACATGGAGAAATAAATAAATAAATAAATAAAATCTCCAACTACACCATGTTATGTCTTATTTTGTGGAGCCGATCAATTACCTTATTCTTTGATCGGGCAAATTAAGACATTACAGCTAATCACTGATTTTGTATGTAATGCAAAATATCAGACGATCCCGATCCAGCCGATCAGATCATTGTAAGAGCTACTTAAAATGTATTTTAATAAGTTTTATTCATAAGTTTCTTAATGTTCATATTGCTTTGTGTGCTTTGGCAACTTCATTAAGTGAATCACATATGAAAGCGCTTTAATGTCCACTGCTCGCTCTCACCACATTTTAGTTACGTGTGATGTGAGAGGGCCAAAAAAAAAAAAAGTTTATTTGTGTACATGCATGAATGTAAATGCCAGTGTCTTGGGGCTGAGCAGTTTCTGTGGTTGGTTGAGTGGACAGAGCTCATTTGAAGGGATGCGATTTGAGGAGCGATCAGGGAATTTCTTCAACATCTTGCCCTGATAAATCATCTCTTTAATCAGCCTGAAACTCCCCCTCAGCGCACAGCTGATACACAGTCACACAACACTGCGATGCAAAAAGGAGAAATAAAGCCTGCTTCAGGCTGACAGTAAGCGCGAACAGAATATGAAGGTGTCAGAGCACAATTAAGAGAAAGAAGGGAGACACTACTGCAGTACAACTCGGTTGGAATAGGCTGCCAGGCTGGTAATTGGATGAAAATGACTTCAGGGAAACCTATAGACTGGGAAAAAACAACAACTAATTAGCATATCCAGCAGGAGATACACTACACGGACCAACGTCTTCAACACACCTTTTTTAAATAATTAACAATAAGGGGTCAGACAATACCACCTTAAGTTCCCTGTGAATATGATGCGCTTCCAACTTTGTGGGAACTATAACTGTGTCCCCCGTGCATATAGTACGGCTCATATAGACATGGTTTGATGAGTACGGTGTGTAGGAAATTGATAACGCTGACATTTAACATATTCCCCAAACACCTTTGTAATATGATCACTGACCTCACAAATGACACGAGCTGCAAGCACCACCAGAGGCCAACTATGTTTAATGAGTTCTTATCTTTCAGGTTTCCGAAGCAAAAAAATGGCGACAAAACGTCATCATCCTGTAAGGCACGGTACAACCTATATAATAAAATTTGCGATTACTAGACCTACAATTATATAACTAAAATGTATGCTAATGTGATATAACATATATATATTTTTTATATTATTGAAATTAAATAGAATTTTTAAAATGAATTCATTATTAGTTCATCAAATGGCACTAAATCCTACACACCGTCTCTTTAAATGTGACATTACATACACAAATAAATAAAACCTTTTAACACTATACTGAGTAATCTACCATCACTTGCATTGATGTTCAGCCTGAATACGTGACGAAAAGAGATAGAGATGTCCAATAGTTGTATTACAGTAATGCCTCTATTTAATGGATGTCTGGTTGGGAATAAGGTTGTTCTCAGTCCAATTGAGATTGTGTTGCGCTAGAGGGATGAGGTTTGCCCCCTCATAAATCCTCTCCTAGATGAGATTGGGGTTCAAAAAGTGGGACTGAGCAGAGAGAAAGAAAGACAGAATGATGCGTACAAATCCAGCTGAGGATTGTGTTGTGCGTGTGTGTGTGTGTCCCTCATGAGCGCTGTTAAAATGGCAGTCAGGTTTGGTGCTGCTGTCGATGTGGCATACACTTACCAACACATACACAGGATAAAGAGCTTGTATGTATTTCTTATGACTCAGCTATCTGGAGTAGAATGCCAGTTGTTCTTTCTTGCTCAGTTTTTTTGCAGCCTTACACATACGATCAACTTCAATGAGTTTGTCTCGTCATTATATACTTGCACTATAAACATAGATTGATAGACATAATAGGCTGAGATGGCCAATCCAGATCCAGAAAGTAAAAACCCTACAACATTTTGGCCCCTCGTGCTAGCTAGCTAGCTTTCTAGCAGGTCAACAAGTTACTCAGGGAGCTAGCTAGCTAGCTAGCACCTGGGGCTAAAGCCAAACTGTGGCAGGTTTTTTTTACTTTCTGGACGTGGATTTGCCACCTCTGAAGGACGCAAAGGACATCCATGGTTCCAAAAGAAGGCAGAAGAGCTGTGGCAGAAAAGGTCAACCAGTGGGTGGTTACGTTGTAAATTTGAAAGATGCAGTTGTGTACATTGAATCAACTGGCTTAAAAAAGAGAAACAAAGAATGAGATGAGGGCAGATGCAGGTAATGAGAAACAATCACAAAATCAGATGCCATGATAAAAGAGGTTAAAGTATAAGATAAGCCAGGAAATGCCAACGGCAATAATATTGTGGAGAGGCGGATGATTTGATTGGCTTCTACAGGTCAGGTTGCCCGTTTGTAAACAGCAGATGTGAAAAGCTGAATGCGCAAGCCACCACCCGAGGCCCAGTCAAGGACTCGCTTTTTCCTTCTGAACCCTTGCCCATCTGTCGAGCTTTAGCCCCATGAGATAAAGCCTGTACAGACATTGGCAGTGACAGCAACGGCAAAGCCTTTAAGATTCAGGTGTGATTAAAACAAGCGCTTCCATTAGGTTTGACACACACCTCAGCACAAGGTGTACAGGCCTGGGCACGCTCCAGCTCATTAATAGCGTGGACTCTGTACTGGCAGTCTCTTAATTGTTGGTCTGTATTTAACTGAGCAACTTCATCAATAATCATTAAACAGTGCTAAAGCAGGTGGGCCGATTCTTATCTTGATCACATGCTGCCCAAGACGCTTCACAAACATCTTCATCATACATTATATGGGCTAGGCAATTAATTTAAATTTAATCAGGGTTTCAATTTTAGTTTCTTATGATCTTAAAAACATTATAAATGAAGAAGAACAATCATGTGCTGAACTGTGCCATGTGTTTGCAAGGTCCCGACATTGTCAAAGTACCCTGAAAGCACCATCTTACTTGTGCTGCAAGCGTGTGACGTGCAAGTGCTTCTGCCCTCTCTTTAAACTGTTTCATGACACCCCAGTTAGTGAAAACTGGAAAAGTGTCAAACTAAACATACAACAAAAATAATTACACATATTTAAATACAAGAAAGGCTTCGTTTTAGAAACATCAACAGTGCTAATCCTAAAGTCCCATTGACATGCTAATGACAATTGGCATTGACTTTCAGGAGTGATATTCCTCCAAATAACAAATATTCACACATAAATGTCATAGGAACATATACAGACAGGTAATACAGCAATTCTCAAAGGCAAATATTAATCCTAATTTGTGGAAGGAGCTACATGAATAGATCTTAATTGCATCTTTCTTCTTCTAGTCTTCTTAACTTATTGTCAGTGTGCAAGGCACCTCAGTGCGCCGACGAGACCAAGGCAAGCACACCATTATTTTTTCTTGACTGTATTTTATTTCATTTTTTCTTTAGTATTTTTGCATATTTGTATTTTCCTTTATTACAAATGTGCTTTTTGTTTGATCTTTCAATATTTAAAGTGGAGATTTCAAGGAATTTATTTAGTTGATTTGTTGTTGTTGTTGTACCAACACATGATATGGCACGGAAGGAATACAATATCCGAGGTCCCAGCCGGGCTGTACGATTATGGAATAATAATCACGATTATTTTGACTGAGATTGAAATCACGATTAATAAAACAACCCCGTTCTGCACATTAATTGTTTTTCTTTGATTATTACATTTTAAAGATCGAGAGAAGCCAAAATTGAAATCACAATAACATTTCGATTAATCGTCCGGCCCTAGGTCCCAGGTTAGCTTAGCAAGTCCAAAGGGAGTTTGCTAGTTGGATAGATAAGAAAAAGTTCAATCAATAATAATTTTTATTAATTGTGATTTCAATATCAGTCAAAAATAATATTTTCCAGAAATTATTTTGTACAATTTTACCCATTTACATTTGTGGGAACAGTTTGAAGAAGGTACGTGCTAAGACCAAACACTGAAGTAAGCTTTAAATTTGGGTGGCTTTGGTGTGGAAGTACTTGTTCAAATCGGATAATATGCACAGAAAGTGTTGTTAGGCCACAAAAAAGGTACTTAAATTTAACGGACAATCTTCTCTAACGGGAGACCCCTTCCCTCATTGAGTCCATTAAATGACGATTCCGCTATCATCTCAAAGCTTATGTTTTGGCCGCCTATAAGCTACTCACAAAGGTTGAAGAACTTTGCAGACTGGGAATTGTTCTGGGCTTCTCCCCTTCATTCAAATCCCCTACCGGTCACACCCAATTTCTAGTTAGTGAGGCCCTCATTCGTGCTTTTATTTATTTATTTATTTTTTACATTACTTGCATCTGGCCTACTGTAACAAACACCTTTCTATGGTACCCGGCAAGGCCCTGGACTGGCTCCTGTGTGTTGAGAACTGCTTGCGGGTGTCACACACACTCAAAACCCTGGTTTGTTTGCGCATTAGCGACTCCAAATGAGGCTAAAAACATGCCTAATTTCTCCATGCTCAGCTATATAACCGAATCATTAAAACCAATTTCGACCTTTAAACATAACAAGCTCGTTGATTACCGTTCCAAAAATAAAATTTACAAAATAAGCCTGGACATTTGCTCTGCAAAAACGCCGCACTTATTCGTTCACAATTACCCCGTCTGTGTAGATCGCCACCGCTGCCACAAAGGCCTCTCATTTGAAAAGGAATAATTAATCAATTAATTCAGTGTTCATGTGTTGTAGGGGTGTTAAAAAAAAATTGGCAATATATCGCGATCTTACGGTGCACAATTCTCAAATCGATTCTATATGCGGCCGAATCGATTTTTAAACATCAACTTTTGATGGAAATATTCAACAAAACGTCTTACTTAGGGTTAGGGTTCACACTTTAAGCATGTAAGAATGTTCTATTAATGGAACATTAAGCCTTAATATTTTATTTCAGGGCTGTTCAAACATGAAACAGACTGCAACCTGTTTGTTAAATACAGTAGCTCAGTTATAAGCCTGACGTTTCAGATAAATACATACATTTTCATACAAATCTTACAGTATACATGTACAAGTTTATTGATTAGTATTTTCTAATCTGTTGTGGCACTGTCAATGAGTTGTGCGCAGATCGTATTCTTTATGGTTTTGCCATAGTTTTGGAATTTGAAATGACCCCCGCAATTGCTCCGGCTCATTTACATTTTTAAACTTGTGTGAAATTGTGCTAGTGATGTTACGTAAAAACTGAACTGACTGCTTGTCACGTTGAGAATCACTCAGAGGCTCGTTTAATGTTTCCAGTAGAGAGCTGACAAGAAGCAAAAGCACTAAATACCTATTTAATCAGTGCTGAGGGGATTTTTTTCCCCCTGTGTAGATATCTTTAAAAAAAATGTCTTTGATTAAAGTTTTCCTGAAATAGTCATCAAAAAGCTTATACAGTAAGGTTTCTGCTGTCTTCTGTCGCATTTTAACTGTGGATTCGGGAACATGCTGAGTTCTATAAAGGTAGCAAAGTCTTTCCGTGTCTGTATTTGCTTTTCTACTGTATGTCTCCATCTCAGACTGCCAGTCGTTTTGTTAGCAGTTGCTTTCATTTCATGTTATGAAATGCATCAACACTTCTCCCGCAGCCACCTCATTAGGCTTGACCTCTCACAGTCAACTCATCACTGCACCTCTTTTGAATTTAATCTGAAGTTGTTCTGATTTGATCTTTTCTCCTTGTGACGTTTTTGTATCTTGACGTTGCTTCTTTTGTATGTGACAACCCCTCCGCTGACACTCTATGTGTCTGCTTCTCTATCCTACAAGCAAGCTCTCTGTTTAGAGTGTGTAGATTCTCTTTGCTGCCAGTCCCCCTAATTCTGTCATGTGGTGCTCATAGCTGAGTGTCATAGGAAGCTGTAGCCCTGGGGCAGCTTCTGCATTTATATATACTGCCTCTTCTCAGGTGGCATGAAATGCAGCATAGCGAACACTTTTATATTTGGTTTCAGACTAACACAAAAGCCCCTCTTAGTTTGCCTGGCGTCCTGTAGGATACACTCTACAAGTGTACATTTAATCCAGCCAGTGAGCATTTAAGTAGCTGAGTGTAATGATTGTTTCAACAGGCATAAATGAGTCGCACGTGGAGAGGAAAAGGTGGGCCGAGGCAGTCAGTGAGTTGATTGATGGCTTCAAGTGTACATGCTAATTTTTGTGGTAATTTGCACTATGTGAAATAAATCCCATAATTAAAAAAAGACTGCATGGGTGAAATGTACTGGCATTGAATATTCATAATCATATTTGTATTATATCAAAATACAATATAATTTGTAATTTTAGATCTTTGAATAGATTTTCCCATAGAAAATAACAAAAATATTTTAAATCAAGCCAGTCTTTAATAACTACAAATATCTAAACAATGTGGGCTTTCTATCAACTTATAAAAGCTGACTTATACTGAGTATAATAATGGTGGTGCAGTCACTTTTCTTTTTTTACTTAATTACAACGAATGGTTCGACTGGTCACTTATGTTACATCGCCTAATCAATTCGCTACACTTCCATTCTCCTTTCCAGTGCTTGGGATGTAAAATGTTAAATATTCAGTGAGATTGTATGCTGTTCAAAGAATTATAATAATAAATATTTTGGTGTCCTAAGACTTTTGTACAGTAGGCCTACTGGATGTATATAAAATAGGGGTGTCAAAATTAGTGCGGTAATTTTGATTTAAATGAAGGTTCCTTTAACGGCACTAATTATTTTAACGCGTGACCGCCCCTTGCTTCGAAAGCCTGTACTGGGAGAATTCCAGTCGCAATGCAGCAGACACGTCCACGTCAAAATTGAGCAGTAATACATGTAATAATAATGCATATATTTGTGTAAACTGCATGGGGTCAAGTTGCATTTTACAATTTTAAAAATGTGCATAATTTCACAAGTTATTCCTTGATAAAGATGAGATAGTTCCTAATATGAAAAGAAAAACGCACTGACCTGTCACCAGCATCTTACAAAGACAATTATGCCATTATGCTATTGGCAATAAAATGACCTCAGCACAAATTAATATCACACTTGTTTTATACCGTACAGTACATATTTTTTAATTTGAAATTAATTTTATGAATGATCATGAAATTATTGTATCAATGACTAAAAGATGCAGCCATATTTCTATTAAGTTAACATTTTTCTTCCACTTTTATGTTAACAAGAGAAGATTAGAAAAATGATTTTATTGTACATTTAGAACAGATATAAAATTTGCCATTAATCGTGAGTTAACCATGAAAGTCATGTGATTAATTCCAATTTTAAATTTTAATCGCCTGACACCCCAATATAAAATTATTCTAAGTGTTTAAAATGTTCAAATGTGTTGGTAGCTATACAATGATCATAATACCAATTACAAATGGATAAACACTTTATACATATTATTTGTTCTTTTTTATATACATTTTTGATATAAGATATGACAACTCACACATAAACACTACTAATCATGCTCCACTCTGACACTTAATTAACTAATTAATTAATGGTATTGAGTGACAATAGAGATGTGGATCTTGAGTAGCAATTAAACCAACGTTGGCCAATGTTAAATTTGTTGCCAGCAGGAATGTCAACGCTTCTTGAAAAAAAGATTCACTTTTATGTTATACACTCTAAAAACCACATTTGACCCAATTTTTCTGTTTTGTTTTATAAACAATGACTCAATTTTTTGACCCAAGTAAAGGATCTGACCAATACTTATGAGTTGTTTGACACTAAAAGACCCACAAACATATTTACCAGATACAAATGCACAAAATTCCTCTGGTTGTTCAAATTCAACAAGGAAATGGTGAGTAATTCTGCGAGAACATAATTCATTGCAGCATCCATTCGTCTGTTAGGTTTGTTTGTTTCCCCCCACCATCTGCACTTTTTTGGTTTCGTCCTGCCTAAACAACGCCTGATTGGTCCGACCTAAAAAAAAGTCTGTTGCAAACGAATCAGCAGGAGCCGTTCAAGATGTATTCTCCGGAATTTGTGAACTCACAAATACCGGGAGAATTCAGCTTGCTGGCAAGGTTACAGTTGCCTCGACTGTAAAATGTGCCAAACTAAGTGTTCAAAGGGAAAGCAATAGAGAGAAATGCAGTAAGTATTATAGCAAAACCTGTCTGTTCTTCAGTCTTGCATCGGTGTTCCCCAAAAGCAACTTTAACTCTCTGCTTTGTTTTTGAGACACACTCTGATTCTCACAGTTAGTGGGAGAAGTCTCCTCCGGCTACTAAGTACAAGAGAGAAAGAGCCACGGGACCAGTTTGGCCTGCAGATAAATATCAGTATGTTCAATGGAATGACTTTTGGCTTAGTCTCTGTCAGTCAGGGGTCGCCACAGCGAATTACTGGCATGATATGTTTGGCAATTTTTTTCTTTTTATTTACATATTTTGTAACGGCAACACTGAATGATAAATATTGGCACTTGTGAACACTTATGGAATGATGAGACAGCACGTAAGTAATATCGCCGTGTGAGATCAAAAGTAGAGTGCTAACCCTCCAAGATTTGTAAAGAGTTCACCTAGAGGTATGTTTTGCCTGCAAGGACACTACATTCAAGTGAGGGTGCACATAGCAAGCACTGAAAAGCATCCAAACAAAGCACATTCTAATTCACACTCACAGGTACAACACATACACCGTGCTTGAATTCATACTTTTAGGACAAAATTAACATTTAATTTGCTGTGAAATCAGCTGTTAACACCATTAAGTGAACAGTACATCAATGGCAGCAGGGTTAAAACTGTGTTTTTATGCTCATAAGTCTCTTAGCCATCGTGATTAAATGAGCATAGTGCACCACTAAGGGAAAGTCGAGCCGGATAGAAGAAAATAGAGAAAAGAGCACTTATTAGTGTGATCTTTATGAGTTTGGTCCTGATTAGCATAATGAATAGACGAGAGGATTAACAGGATAGAGTACACACTGCGATGGAGGAGTACAGTTGCCATGGAAATGAAAAAATAAAAAAAAATTAAAAAACAAGTTAAAATGTTAAGAGTCCAAGTTGGGCCACTAGTTGTCTTCCTGACTTATCCTGGGTTTTCAGAAAATGTGAATGTACAGCCAATGACTCTATATAAACTGCTTGCAGATCTGATTAACGTATCAGAAAACAGCATCTTTTAACAACAATCAGCATTTTTTGCATGTCCTCAATCACTCGGGGGAATTGTGCTAAATTCTGAGCCTCATCGGGAGGTCAGCCGAAGAAGCACATCAAAAAGCCCTCAGCATTCTAATTGACAACAAAAAAGAGATCTTTTACTGCCAGCAAATAAATCCAAAGGTTTACACACTAAGCCAGACTATATGGAGTTCAAACCATAGCTTTAACCATCCATCAATTTTCTATACAACTTGCGTGGTACAGCCTATCCCAGCTGTCTTTGGCGGGAGGAACTTGAGTGGTCGCAATCACAGGGCACATACAGTATAGACAAACAACAATTTACAGCTGTGCGCATACATTTATAGAGGGGTACGAACAAATGAGATTGTGTGGCAAATTCAACCAGTATCACTTTCCAATTACAAAAATAATTTTGACCTTGAGTAATCTTTGTGTAATTTGGAACATTGAAACTCTGAAGTAGGATGAATGTTAATATTGCATTGTTAAGATGGAGGCTATTATGTCAGGATACACTGTAGAGTCATTTTCTACAGTGCATTACTGTGTCACAAATTCCCTCGAGCATGTCATCATTTTACATAGCATAATTAAGAGTCCCCTTGTGGATGTCATTATTTGAGGTCTTTGAGTACTATTGAAGGCTTTTTTTGCTTTGGTGACAAAACTGAGAAGCCATGTAATATAGTGCTGGGCGATATGATGATAGTATCGTGAAGACGATAACATTTGTTGTATCATGCCTATCGGCATTTGTCATTTACAGCAAACAAAGTAAGTGACAGAACACTTGTTTGACGAACAAAAGCATTCATTTGCATGCTTATTTCACACAGCTGTCCCTAGGTGGCAGCCTGAACAACACATAGCAGTGAATCATGATACATAGTTGTCATACATTGCAAGTTTATGTTGCCAGCTATCATCCACCCATGAAAATTAATAGAAAACGAGGTGGGTAAATGCAAATAACGAATCCTACTACTTTAGCCCCAAAAGTTAAAGATCTACAAGAGGGTACTCAAGTCAAGGCGAGATTGGTTCTACTAGCATAGCAACAAGCTTTGGCTGGCTAATATTGGACATAAACACGTTGCGCTTTCAGTTGATGATGTCATTGATATTTTTGAATTTTCAACTTCACCCTCATCCACGGTTAAATAGGCCCCAACCACTGACTTGCAAATCATTTCAGACACTCATCCGTTCACATTTGGACATTGTAGAGAGTTATGAGTCTATGTAGATGCCATATTGTCTTTCTTTTCACTGTTGGAGGCGCTTCTGATGGCTAAAGGGAGGATGTAGGGCTGTGTTTTTACTGCCAATAATAATGATTATTGGTCATTCATACTATAAACAAATTTTATGTTTTACTCTTTCATTATGAACACCTTTGTAAAGCTATATGTGAGACTTGTTATTGTTAGATTGCAACCCACAATGATTAAGGCCATCAAAGTAGACAACTGGTTCGCAAACTTGCAGGCAAATCTTTGAAGTACTGCAATATTTGGCAAATCCCCCTACTGGTCACACAAGGCCCCAAAGAGAGGCCTCATGTTTTAATCTGAAATGTTAGCAAATTCACCAACACGACCAGCCTGGGACTGATTTACACTGATACAGTACTAAGTGGGACACTGAATTACATCTAGGTCAACCAACATAATAAAATAAGCCAATTATTTATTGTAAACACAATTTGATTTATTATTTTTGTTTTGAAGAAAACCAACATAAAATTTACAAAAAAGGCAGTGTTATATAAAATGCATAAATATCAAACACATACTTAAATATTGATGCTAATGAACAGAAGAAATAATGTTATATAAATACAATTGTTTAATTTAAAAAAAACAAATAATTTTGTCAGAAATTATGTATATGTATGTAAAAAAGTACAAAAGCTTAAATTAAACTGGGTAGAAAAATCGGCACAATCTACAGCAATCCAAACATTTTGGTCTATATTCAGGTTTATTTTTTTCTGTGGCAGTGGCGGCCATAGCTCAGGGTGTAGAGACGGTCGTTCAGTAACCAGAAGGTCGGCTGTTCGATCCCTGCTCTCCCCAAGTCATGTGTTGTTGTGTCCTTGGGCAAGGCACTTCACACACATTTTCTTTTTCATCTTTAATTATTTTTACATATAATGTGATATTCATGTTTATTAAATGTTGAAATGTTGGTGTTTCAATGGTTGAGGGAGCAGTTGTTTTTTTTCAAAGTGGTTTGTTCAAAATTATATTTCAGATGTCTTTGCGTTGCTGTTTTATTAGAAGATTAGTGCTCATTGTTGTATTAATGTTATTAATGATTTTATGGTGTTGCATTTTAATGGTTGCACAAGAATGCCCTTACATGAATTTGTTATTGAGGTGCAACTTGTTTGCAGGTGTTCAACGACAACCTTTAGTTTGAACCCCCAAGCGCAACATAGTTACTGTTGTGTGGCCATTTATTTGCATGACAAAGACTTTCATGGTTAATTAAGGAGACTGTTTTGATCCGTGCTGCAGTCGTATCCAAAAGCTGGAACAATCTGAGACTTTGGCTTCTGTAAGGGTACATTATTCATGAGAACCTCAGAAAGAGGGACCAGGCAAGATAGAGGAGGGAAGGAAGAGGAAAATGAGAGTGAGCAACAGATAGGGTGCGACGACAAAAGCAGTGGGGTCTAGTTACGTGTATTAAAAGTTTTTTTTCTTTTAGGTACTTATGAATATTTCACAGGCTTTGAAACTTAGATGGGCTGTTTCTATCTTAGTGAGAGCAGGGGGTGGGCAGAAAGTGACATTGCTGCAGAAGAAGTTTGTTGTATATCTCACAATGAGAGGAATGGGTCATAAATCTTCACTACAACAAAACATAATCGCTTTTATGTGTGCCTGAAATGAATGTAAAATCTGTCCTCATACTTTATTTGGATTTACTTCCTGACAAGTATGAAGTATAAATGCATTTTGAGTGTGGCTCTTGTTTTACATGCTATATGTGTTATGGATTAGTCACAGGTACATATCTGCACAATATTACCTTAATCCAATTTGGTATGTATTTGCCATCTTCCATCTTGTCTGCCCTCCAGGAATGCCTGAAGTAGTGTAGAATTTCTAGCCTTGTGAACTGTTCGCTTGCTTCGCTTTTGACTATACAAACGAGCTTGGATGTTTATATGTCAGTCACAAAGTGCAGCGTTCTCATTTATTTGCGTGCTAAACCTCTGAATGCAAAGTGTAGGTAGGTTCTTGTATATTCAAAAAGACCACTAGTATCACTGTAGAGAAGAATCACTTGGAAAAACTAGATTGTCAGTGAATATGCATATCAACATCAGCAATCTATCAACTCATGAAACTCTTGACCAGCTTTGTGGAATACAATACAAATACAAACCCACAGTATGATGTTGCCTCCACCATGCTTCACAGTGGGGATGTTGTGTTCAGGATATTCCACCAAACATAACACTTTGCGTTTAAGTAAAAATAATATTAAGTTGATTATCTCAAAATGAAAATCAGTTGGTTGTTCAATTATTAAGTACAAATGTGTTTTTTATTTTCTGTATTTATAATGGTTCTTAACCAAGCAAGTTGCACACCTGTATATTTTTTATATTCATCCAAATACCCGATTATTCACTACCATTTTCAGTAGGATATCCAAAAACCAAAATATAGCTGCAGCCCTAATAATATTATTTTTCAGTTGTTTTGAGGCATGCGCACAGAAGTTCCTCTGCCACGCCCCCTATCAAAGCTAGCTACTAGCCTGCAACCCGCAAGCCATACTGCATATGCTGCACTCCAACTCCAAGTTTTTGCTAACATAAATAAACATATATATTTATAAATGCTGTTTTGTCCAAAAGGAACTTTCATAAGTATAACGTTTTACAGAATGTTGTGTCTTAAAATTTTTCAACGCATTTTCTTGTTTTGTACCAATTAAATTAAATTATCGTGTGAATAATCTTGATTTCAATTATTACCAAAATAATTGTGATTATTATTTTCTTCATATTCGAGCAGCCTAGTAGCTACTACAATGGAAGAAAGCCTCGCCTTTCACTGTGGCCACTGACCTCTTCAGCTATGCATTTTCCACAAAACTCGTTTGATATTTCCTTTGATGGTTAAGTAAAGAGGAACGAGCTCAGAATGCAGCTCATCACTAACCCAGTTTGTCTCTTTCATAAGCTTTGGCACCCCTCTGGGAAAGATGAGAAACTTGATTACAGTTAAATAAGCAAATTGAGCAGGTTAATTACAGAGGCAAATTTTTGAATAAAATGTGTCATTTCACCCAAAGATGCTCTGACTCCCACCCAAGCGGTCTAACGGAAGCCGGAGGAAGGGGCTGCACCTTTTTTTCTTTCCTTTTCAAGAAAACTCCCAGGTTTCAGTCCCCCTTTGCTCAGAAATGTATTGTTTGAGGTTAAGGGGAAATTGTTACATCAATGAAGTATTATTTTCCCTTGAGAGGACACTTTCCCTCCACTGCATTTTCTCACTTCCTCTCTCAGGAGGGTGTCTCTATCCCTTCCTCCCACCTCTCCTACTTGCTGGCTTTTATCCTTCACTTCACAAGAGCTTTTTGGAGGCTTCAGACTTTTTTATGTGCAGTGTCTTCAGCTACATAGAAAGGAATGTCTGAGTTGCCTAAAGTTTGCAACGGCGATACATTTTTCACAGACTCTGTCTATTTCATACACACCCACGCACGCACACACACACACACACACACACACACACACACACACACACACACACACACACACACACAGGGTGGTGTGTGAACTCACTGTAGAAAAGGCAAATATAATTAGACAGAAGAGAGGGCACTCTCGACTGACGTTGTTTAGAGGCGGCTGCTGTTCATGTCACATACTGCAAATAAGTGTTCAGGGGCTGCATGACTCAGTGTTGTGTCTGTGAGAGAGCGAGAAAGACAGAAAGATAGAGAGGGAGAGAGATGAATTTTGTGGGCAGATGTGTATGAAGTCTGCAGCAAATGGAGTGAGAAGCTGAGCAGCTTGCAGAGGACAAGCAGTGTGGGGTCGTGAAGAAGATTCGCACATGCATGCAATAATTATTCACATGACACATGAGGTGCCATGACTCACACCAGTTCACTTATCAGACACTGTCATTTGTGTGTCATCTCTGAGGCAACCTACTGCAACTCTGCCACCTCAATTTCCCTCGCTCATCTTTGCTGCAGCTTTTCTAGGGAATTTATCTTCGATGGCGTCATATATCTCTTAACGGGGGTGAGCACCGACTGTTTTCTCCTCAATGGCTTCATGTCGTAGCCAGAGGTGTACACAAGGTTGAATTGGAGTTCTTTGCAGACACATTCAGAGACAGAAGAAACATGGAGAGGGGTTCAGTAACTGACGGGAGTGGCGGAGCATCTATATTTTATCTATCATTCATATTTAAGTTGAGTGGATGGGAATGGAGAGGCAGCACATGGCGCTCAGTCTTTACATTTACACAAGTGTACCAGCAGCAGGTTATCCATTTTAAATTACAGAATCAGCAATCACGCACGACCTCCTCCTTTCATCCATTTCCCCACATTTCTCTGCCTCTCTGTTTTCCTATACCCACTTAGAAAACTCTATTGGTTTTTTACTTGATTCCAAATTAATTGAGGTGAAGCTCTCATGACGAAACGAGCCCAGTCGATTGCCTGCTATTCTCAGTTATTGGGACTGCATCACATGCTATTTGTGGGACGCCTAAACATTATAAACAAATAAAACTGCCACATTACCTCAAGCTCTTTAGTTGGGAATGTACTGCAGTGGTGAATGCGCAGTGAGCATGAAATTCAATATTGGCCTGTGCGCGGAGGTACGAGAACAGTCAACTTGAATCCTTCAGTAGAATCAGTATACAATAAAACAACACCACTTTTTCACTACTTCATACCTCATCTGATACATTACTAACTAGACTTAGAGAGTAGTAATGACAGAAACCATAATGTCAATGTAATTATTGTACCAGTATATCTACCGTAAGTGTGACAAATTTAACTTGATTACTTGGAATGGGTACAGAAAAGACCGGAGTATCGATTAGTTCCACTCTTAACGGTTCTGTTGACGGTTGTGGATAAATAACTCAAATACATTTTTGATTTATTCAAGGCAGGATTGTCCAAACTTTTTTGTTTGAGGGGTGCATACGTAAAAATGGAAGGACGCAAGTGCTACTTTAAATTTATTCAGCTTTAATTTAGCAAATATAAGCAATTTTTTTTCAAATTATTCGGATTAACTACAACATAATAGATTGCTTTTAATGCTTATAAAGTGAATAGCTAAGGATATCTCAAGGTTTTGGGGTGACCAATGGCACGGCATCTCACTAGACTAGATCCACTTCAGCACGGATCAACATCTTAATCTCATATCCACATTCAGAACCAAAATAAGAGCAAACTGTTGCAAGCGGATACTTTTTAAAACAATTGCTTGAGGATCAATATTGTGACATGTTCATAAATTTGACCTGGAGACAAAGCATAAAGTGGAAAAAACATATTTTTGCATCTTAAGTGGAATGATCTTTAGTCACCACAGTTTTGAAGAAAATGTTTAGCCCTACACAATTGTACAAAAATATTCTACAATAATATGTCCCACTAGTCTAAACACGGTGTTCTGATTAATATTGTGTTTGCAAAATCCACCCATTTTTATCCATCTCAGGGGCGGCCATTTTGCCACTTGCTGTCGACTGAAAATGACATCACAGTTGCTCAAGGCATTTTTACATTTACATTCAATGCAACAGTAATACAAATGTAAACATTTGGTTTTTCATGGCTTGATTGGTCATGCCTGGAGATGAGATGATGTCATCTTTTATTTCACAAACTACCAGTACAAAACGTTTTGCTATAATGCAAAAGCAAGAGTTTTCAACAAATAAGTAGATCACCCCAAAATCTCACATTTAGTATACTACCGCTGACCATGTTGATGCTCCTAGTGATTGGCAATCACGGCGGAGAGATTGGAACGGCCAAAAGAGTGGTTAAATTTCTCAAATGTTGATGGTGACAATGCGTGTTACCACAAGTGCAATCAATCATTAAAATTTCAGGAGGAACACAATTAAAATGTGCAATCTCGGGTCACCAAAGTGCTTTTTGCAGAACTCCTTCTACCTTATTGCACTACAACAATTTTCTGCTCCACTATATCATTGTTTCTATCATTTTTATCATTATAATAGTTATTTACCTATTTATTTTTCTATATATATATATATATATATTATATTAATTATTATTATTATTTTTTTTTTACATATTTACAGTATTTAACATTAATGTTGCTGTAGTCATAAGAAAAGTTTATTTATTTAAGAGAAAATAAAAGCAGTGGTAAAAATTTGTTCTGGTGTTTTTCTAAACAAAAAAGTACCAATAATGGTACCTGATAATGTAAAGTTGGCATAGTTATAAAAAAGCAAGTATGTAGAGGCTTCAAGTGGCCTATAATAATGCTCCGCGAGTGCTTTTAAGGAGGCCACGATGGACTAGTGCAACTGAGATTTTTGTCTCTGCGCGAGTGAACACTTTGCAATCTGTACTAAGAACTTTAATGTATAGTTTTATTGGTAGACTGGAAAAGTCTCAAAATAACATTTTGGTGTCACTCACAAATAATGGATGCAGTGCAATTTGCTACCAGTCATACTTTTTAGTTATGCTTCTTAATGTGTAAATGTATTTTTTTTTTTAAATACTTGTATGTTTTTGTTTTGTTTTGTTATGCTTGTTTTGTTTGTTTTCAAGAGAAGACCCTAAGTCTGGAAAAAAATTAGTTGAATTGAATACTGTTAAAGTACCAATAAGCAAACAGTAACCGCCCCTAAACCTGATGCTAATGAATTACACAAAAAAAGTGGTTAATTCCTCTTTAGCGCCAGTAATGCGTATTACCTGGGGGATTAGGAGAAATATCTTCAATGGATAACATGACAGGTTATCCCTCCATGATGCTTGCTTTCATTAGCGTTTTCAAGTGAGCCTTGAAATCAGTTTATTCCTCAAAATATTATATGCAACTTTGTCTGCCGGAAAAAATAAATAAATAAAAATGATATATATATATATATATATATATATATATATATATATATATATATGTGTGTGTGTGTGTGTGTGTGACTGGCTCTGGAAAAATGGTTCTCATGTGTAAAAAATAAATAAAAATCAACATTGGGATACTCATATATTCGAATTCTTCACTTAATTCCATTTAAAATGATACATAATACATGGACTTACCTAAAAAATAACCAAGTTACAACAATTGTAATGTCGGCAGGTTGAAATCCCTAGTTTTGAGAAAAACTGGTTTAAAGTTTTGGTCCTTGCATTATTCAAATGTCCATAGCGACCAGCACCTTAGGAACAAGATATTGACTTGAAAATTTCAGGAACTGTTCAAATATCAGTGGAAAGTCAATTCCAATAACAGATAAGGACATCATCTGAGATTTGAACCCTTTAAAACTTAAAATAAGTTTGACCACTCAACAGATGAAATCAGCCCCAACTTTGAAGATCACGTTCAGTTTACAATTCGTCTTCTGAGGCGTCATCATGTAGACAAAGTTTGGTTCTTTTAGTGTTGCTCCTTGCGATCTAAATGAGGTCATATCACCGCTGTGGGAAATTTGATTTGATGATGTTGTTTGAATTAAAAGATTATTTGCCATTTGGTGTGCTCTGTGACAAGTCACATGGTGTTATGTCTCAAATGCATTTGGTCACATAAAGAAAATAAAAATGTTATGATGGTTCCACGCAGTTCCCACTCATTTTAAATAATATATCACAAATAAAAACAAGTTTATGATCATGTTTTTATCTGATTTGAATATTTCTCTAACACTATAGTTGTTAACCTCTTTTTGAACACAATGAGTGATTCACACTTTTTCAATTCAATTTCATATTTTTTCCATAAATTAATACCTTTTACAGAGACACACATTTGCTTTATCTTTGTTCTTATCTTGGATTTTTTTTAAAGTGACTTGTGCCCACTAACAGCTTATTCATGTTGCTGCAGAAATATTCTCTAGATCATTGTAATTACATTGTCTTAGCTAAGAACAAATCCCATAAGCATTGATAAATGTCTTAGAAAAGAAAAAAAAAGAGTTGGAGTATAGTCACTATAGGCTTGTATGCACTGTGAGGGATGTACACCAAGATACATATCTTTCATCTCTGATTTGCTGGAACACTCTGGTTGCCATAGAAACCTATTTGTCACCAGCTGTTATTGTGACATTGACCCAACACAAGTGCTGGGTCTGAGTGCGTTGACCTCGCACTATTTGTCCCAGGGTGCCTTTTGACGACGTGTGTTGTATTCTTTTCTCTGAAGGGGATGTACTCAGTGAGGCCACATGCTGATGCTTCATGGCAAACACACACAAGTATTATTTGGTTGTGTTTGTGTGCCTTCTTCATTCTGGTGTAAGTGTTGTGTGTACACATGGAGCTCTGTGACAAGGTTAGCGGTAACATGTGTCTTCTCTGATGGATGACCTTGAGGTAGGCTGTCCAATCCAGTCGTCTTTGTGCAGATAGCATCAGGCCTACACTCCTGCTTCTACCACCGGCCGCACAGATAATCTCTCAGAGCCACACATCCACTAATGCGACCTCCCTCTGCTCCGGCTCTCATTTAGCCATTTTTTATTTTGTGTTAACTCATTCACTGCCAGCCATTTTCACTGAAGCAACCCCCTTCACTTCCGGCTGTTTTACTGGATTTTGACTGATTTTGCAAGGCCCACAGAATATTGTGTTCTGTAGCTATAAAAACATGGAACCTACAAAAAGAAAGACTAGAGTCTCTTCTTTCATCAGGAAAAAAAGTATATTTGTATCTGTTTCCGTTTTGCAGCAATTAGCAACATAGCTAAGTTTCAGCATTATTCACAAACCTGTTGAAAACACTGGAGAAAAGAGCTTGTTTGCAACATGGCCCTGGTTGATCTCGTATACTCTGCTGCCACCTGCTGGTTGTTTTTTTAAATAACTACCATTGCTTTAAACGACCTCTTCAAGTTAGAGGCTGCATCAGAGCCTTCTGTATGCTCTAGCATTAAAAAACAAAAACAACAAACAAACGTATAAATCAGTTTTTGGGACCATGACACAAATACAAAAAAAATATACGTTTTGGGGAGCAAATGAGTTTGAAGGCCGTTTTATAATCTTGTAGTGCACCATAATTCTCCTCAGTTTACCCACATATAATTTTTTTGTAATTATTTTCAAATGATCTATGTTTTATTAATTTTTTTATATATTTTATTCCTATCACAATTGATCTCGAACAGGTACATCACGACATGTCCTTCTGCTGGCGTTTCATTATAGATAGGACCGCTTTATAAGCTTTTATGAGATGGTTTTTGCATTTTGTTCATCCCTTCTGCAAAGTGGCCCTCCCTTGGCCTCCAGTATCTGTCAGCCCCCCATCTTACCCCTCATTTAATTTCTTCTGTGTGCCTTCCCAGCCACGTCTTCTCTAATGAAGCTAAATCTAGCATGCTAAATGGAACCAGTCAGCTATGTCATTGGTGCTGGAGTGGCTGTAGCTGTCTTCTGCTGGCCCCCGAAGGCACAAACACCATTTCAAGACACTGAGCCGATGCCTTTGGAGACATTTACAGTACAGTGGGCATGAAGTAGCTGTACGATATTTCACCTCTTGAATTGATCCAAAAAAGGGGCACCAAGGTGAGGGCTTGAAAGAACAGATAAAGCCACCGATTTTGAAGGTTGCACATTAAAGTGCAACAGTACCATAAATCAGGAAATGTCCTGTAACAGATCAAGAGTACAGAGATGCACTGCAGGCTAGCAGCCTACTGATTGCACTGCTCTCAGCTTCAAAGTTCTCGGCTTTGGGATTTTGTATAGAATCTAATGGCTTTGGAGTGTGAGTGCACACAGTAACACAAGTGGAAAAGTGGCATAATAGAGCACCCTACATGACAATCCAAAAAGCACACACACTTCAGGGTGTCACACGCATGATCCACACACTGTGTGTCAAATCTCATCTTGAAGTCTAATATATCCCTCACAAACCCATTAAAGGTGCTTCATACAAAAGCATCTCTCAGGATTCAGCGATGGGAGTGAGTGAGCAGACAGGGCTTAAAGTGGGAGAATTATGTTCTAAATCACTTAAGGCAAAAGTGGACATTTTGTGCACATTATTGACATATGTTTGCTCATTTCATTGGTATAATGCATCAATTGATCATCGTATCATTTACAGCATATAATCCCTCAGATAGCTGTAGAATTTTATGTAATTGAGACAAACGAGTTCATTTCCATTGTGTTTTACAGACAATCAAACAGTGTCATATTGACTAGCAATATATTCTTTAGTATTGCTGAATACAATTCTTTTTAGTAATGATACTCGTGAACATTGAACCAGCTTGCCTTCAGGGTTGGCAGTGACAAAATAAGATAAATTGCATTCAAGGCACTGCAAGACACCTAACTCCCCTGATTGTTCCCTGGGGCGCTGGAGAGCTGCCCATTTTTTCAGTGTCACTGATGGTGCTTGCTGCTTTCACTACTGTGGAGGTTACATTTAGAGGGCAGATGTTGTGTATGCACGGACATCATTAAAGGAACCTTATTGTTCTTTTTACTAAAACTTTAGTCCAAAATTGACTGAAAATCTGTGTTTTTGTTTTTTTTGGTCTGGGCTTGAAATAGTTGCTCCGTCTAGAGATGCTTCATAACATCGATTTATTTTATTTTTATTTTATTTTTTTTATTTCGAACACAAAAGAAAACAGACTGGTAATAAAATTACACGTGTGAAAACAAAATACACAAAACATACAAAGCAACAAACACAACATAAAAACAACGAAAGCAACATAAGAAAGTTTTGCAGTGGTTCACCCAGTCATAAACTCCACATTCACACATACATGTTCGAAAACGAGTAGAAAGATTTCCTTTCTGATCCTATACTGGGTAACATTCAAGCTGGTATCGGTGATACCAATACTGATACTGATACTTTTTACAAATACACCTAATTTATCTGGGAAATACTGGAAATAAAATAACTCCTGCATTTAGCATAGCGTTACAAAGAAAACAAGACATATTATTATTATTATTATTATTATTATTACTAAGATTAATATTATTAATATTATTATTAAGGATGGGTAAATACCAATACCATGTACCAGTGTTAGGCCGATACTTGTTCTTGTTTCAAGGTGGTCTAAGCAGGCGTAAGTTTTAGAACAACTTCCTGCCATCAAATTGTCACTCTGCCAGACGCATCTCCAAGGCACTCCTTCTGTTACGCTGGCCCGCCCAGCTTGGCGTAGACCGGTCTGCCAAATTGGCAAACATGCACAGAGAGCCTTGCGCTGATATAAAAATCAGGTCTGTCTACAAAAATAAAGCATCGAGTATATTTGTTGCACTGAAAGTTTAAGAAAAGTCATTCCAACCAACCACATATCATTTAGACGAGATCTCAATTGTTTAACTTTAGTGTTCCCGTTAATAATATACATTATCTTTAAAGTATTGAAGCATTAAAAGTATTGATATTTTTAATCTGAGACTTGCTTTAAGAGCATACAGATCTGGTATCGGAGATACAAGGCCTCTCTTTCTCTTCTGTTTGCTACCAAGTATTTACCTCTATTGCAGCAAAAATCTATCAACTATACAGCCTAACCTCATTCATACAAACGTTAGATTTTGACTTTTCACCGATAGATATGATCGACTGGAACTGGATCGACCAATATTTTGCATTTTATGCAAAATGGGTGATCGAGTGTAATTTCTTAATTAACCTGATCAATAAGACATTATATGTTATATTTAATGTTTATTAGTGTTTTAAAATATATTTTTTTGTTCAAATATTTTCCCCCGTGCATTTCAATTGGCGTCTATTATACTGGAGCTATGTAGGTTTTTTGCTCTTCATTGGCCAGTCCGCCATTGGCGGCGGTTGACTGTAGATTAAATATAAACGTTATTTAAATAGATATATGGCTCCACCTTCTGATCAAATCGGTGATTTGTTATTTTATTTTATTTTTTTCAAACTCACTTATTGTTCATCGGTGATCAGCCGAATAAATTGTGATTGTGTAAAGCCTAGTTAGATGCATAAAAACAGTTGATCAAAATATACCATCCCCTAAATGTGATGAATCTAAAATTACATATTTTAAACGTAGTCAGATGTACACAAATATAAATGCAATGGGGAGTTTTTGAATAAGTTTCTTGTTGGGCACCATTTTTTGTTTGTACTTGGTTTGTTTTTATTCTTCTTAACACACTCCACAAGCAATTTTCCGTCTTTGATAGCTTGTACCTCACAGGCAATGACAATAAATGAAGGAGAAAAATAACTTCACTCAAGTTCAGGTATGAATCACTGTGGCTTGTTGTGACCCAGATGTGTCTACCTGCGTTGAAGCAAGACACCCTATATAAGTCACAGAAACATCTCCCCTCACCGTTCTGCTGCTTTTTGACATTTCAGCCCAAGGAAATGACTCTTCTGTGGCATTTCCTCACTGCAGTGTTCTCTCACTCTTGGATTCTCTACAGCCTGCTGTCACTTACACTTCTTGATGTGTGTCTTATTGCTCCAACTCGCAGTTTTGTTGAACAATCAGTAACTTTCCTCCAAGAGGTGATGTGGAAGTTGAACTGACTTCAGTGCTCCTCACTGGTTCACCTCTACATATACAGTATGATTCGTGTGTGACATGGACAAAGCGAAACATGTTGTACAGTTGAAATCAGCCAAAGCCCTTCAAGTGTCACCTCTGTCATAGTGTTAATTAGACAGTGTCACCGTCTGTCCCCAGCGACATTTATTGCACATATGAATATTTTACCCGGACAGATGGTAAGAATGTCAAGGCGTGACACTGAGTTATTAAGCCTTGGCCCTTTCCCTTGCCGACATAATGCCTAGCTTGTCAGCGCTCCGTTGTTTTAATAACTCACTGGTAGCTTCACCGCAAAGTTTGCCCCAAGTGCCTGCATTGCAGCTTTGTCCTAGGGCAGAGGTGAACTAACCTGTTCATGTTAGATTACATAGACTTAAGATGAATGGAAATTTGTTCACTAAAAAGAACTACTGCTAACGGTGCCCGACTGGAGACAGACCGTCAGGCAATCTGACACTAGATGACATTCACCTGTGCTCTGTGATCACATGCACACAAAGACATGGATGTGCTCCATAACCTCTGAATATGATACCAGTGTGTCACTATTCATGCAGATTGTCATCTATCTAATGTTCTCCTGAAGACGTCTATTGCTACACTCATTCAAAATCAGTAAAACTCAGATTTATCTTAGGGTGACCAGACCCTTTTAGTCCAGTCAGCAAGCCAATTGTTTGGGCCATATGCATGTCAATTACACACTTGTGCGATTCATATAATTAAGCAAGAATTTAACTGTCAATTCCCTTTCTTTTTCCTTTCATATTCACTTTTGAGGCATACCGGAACTAGAACTACTTTGTGCTTCCGTGTTTAAGAATCATGTGAAATGTAGTCATACTGAGCAAGAGCTGAGCCTTTCCAATGTTATAATGTGAGACCGCAAAATATGTTGTGACACTGTAGTTAACCCTGACAAAATTGTATTTCCTTTTCAAAAAAGAACAAAGTGTTTGCATTCAACGGTCGATGGTGGAGAAACAGAAGAAAGCAAGTGCTCACTCGCAAATATCTAAATACTCATTCAATGCGCCAAACAGCAATGACTAGTACCTGAGTACATTGCAGGGGGTACGTGGAAACATTTTATAATTTATTTTACATACCAAAATCAGTATAGCTGCACGTGAACTCAAGTTGCAGGAGCAGGGTATCTATTTTTTCTTCTTCAGGATAACTCATTGCCAAGCAGAGAAGGTTGGATAACAATGTGTTCTATGATTGTTTAGTGCTGTTGAACTGTCAACCAACATAGCTTTTAAAGTAATAGCACAACCACCAGTCACCAGATTGAGTAGCGATTACATTAGTCATAAATAGTTCCTGGTGAGAATTTATTATATATTTGATTTTCAGCAAAATTGTAGTTTCTAGGGTTTTTAATTCTGAAAATCTGGTCACACCGCGACCCTTGTGAGGAATAAGCACTTCAGAAAATGGATGGATGAATCTGGTCACCCTAATTCATCCAATGTAATCTTTAAATGGAGGAGTCTTTCGTGACTTACTAGCACTGTCCAATTTATTTGCACACAATTTGATGCTTTTTCTATAATCATCGACATGTCATCAAGCTGCCTTCATCAATTAAAGTGACATTCAAACTTTGGTGATACACAAAGTTGTGTAAGTCGTACAGGTTTCTAAAAGTACAGGACAGATGTGTGTACCACTTGTGTCTGCAGGAGTGTGTACGCCACCAATATGGTTATGGTTTTTAATTTATAGTTATATGGTCATCATGGTGGCATCATAAAATAAGTTTAAAATTACATTTAAAACATTGAAAATAACAGTTGCAATTCTAAGTTGAAATCTCCTGAGGGTTTGGATAGTTAGTTGGTTATAGTTTACTTGCACAGCCATTGTAACTTTCAAAGGATCATCTTGAATTTTACATGCTCACCTTTAAGACAATCATTAAGAGTAAGATGAAGTCAATAGCAATTAAAGTAAATGTATTGCCTCCACTGTTTTATCAGCGGAGACATCCATGTAGGATTTATGGTGGTTGCATTTTCTTGCAGCATATGTGAAGCAGCAAGGGCAAAGCAGCAGCTGTTACATCCGTTAGGTTGTATTCTTATCATCAATGATAAAACAATCAATTGATTGGTGGAAGTTGTGGCAACAATTTTGGTGACAGAGGATTTATTGAAAGTTGACACATTTTTGCATCATATACTGTAACAAAGGCACACATCTTTACGGAGTTCTCATAAAGATCCAGCTCACTAATCCTGGTAATTGTGTGAACATAGCCATAAAATGAACTGTACCCACCAGTAAACATTATTACATGCTACAGTTGCTCAATGAACTCACTGTTACTTAACACTTACATGTAAAATTTGCATTTACATTTGAATGAATGCACTTTCAACACAATATTATTTCATCATCCATGGGCATTACAGGGTGCGCACAAAATTCAATTTTGTTGAGGAAAAAATGGAAAGACTCACAGCTGATTTTTTTATGTGCACTGTTTGCACCATTGCCTAACAGTATCAGGATTTAAGTGGATTTGTTTTGGTTAATCTTTGAGTCCAATAACATTTATGCGAGTCTCATTTAGAAAAGTCTAAATGATCCAAGACATAACTGTCTTTCTTTTTGATTCTGATCAGCTCCAGTCGTATGTAACCATGAAGGAAAAACGGAAAGGGTTGGCTATTTAGGCCAGGACTTTTTAACTTTTTGTTTAATCACCCCAAGCCATTTTATTCACTGGTATGAATCTCTGCCTTACACTTACTTGTCTTTCTAAAACAAAAGGAAAATACCCCTGAAATAAAATCGAACAAAAAATATGTAATTAATTTACTTTGGTCGGGGCATTCTTGGAAAACCGAGGGCTGTTTGTGATGAAAATCCCAGCGGATCAACTGTTTCAAACTTAACCCGTCTGGCATCAACAAGCCCTGCCAAATTCAGTCACTTTTTTGCTTTCCTTTATAATGCTTGGTTTGGGTTTGAGCAGATCCGAGCGACTGCATGCTCACTGAGTTTCTGCCACATTACTGGCTGATTAGGTATTTGCTTTTTCAATATAAACTGTTGCAGTCCTGTATCCACCAATGTGTGTTCTGGCATTCACTGCAAATCAAATGAACTGTTTTTCCCCCCCTCATGTTGTGTCTATATTATAAGCTTGGTTTGCTTAGTTATTCTGGCTCTATCCTCCACGCTGTTGCTTTGTCTCTTTAGCACAGCTTATTCTCATCTTCCCTGTCATGTCTCCCGTGATTTTTGAGCTATGTGTAATTACCCGGTTTGTTTGCATCTTGGCTTTAACCGCCTGACTTGTCGCAGCCAGCCTGCATTCACAGGACGCAAGATGCGCGAGGGTTTGCATTGCACAGATCAGTCTTTAGCAAATATGGGTGTGACGCGCAAGATCATGCAACAGCGCCAGTGGGTTTTTCAGCACGTGCGCATCACCCCAAACCCATGCTGGCAGCCACAGAGAGACGGAAAAGGACCATGTCATATTCAATCCCTTTGTTTTGACTCAGATTAGAGCTTTGTAAGGAGTTTGCGAGGCCTGCAGAATGTGGATTTAAGGATTAGTCTAATAAACAGAGGCTCTGTGGCACTCTGGTGGATTGTCCCTCACCCTTTGATTTATATTCTAGCATACAACAGAATGAGACGACATAGGTGAGAACATCGAAGGTGAAAGATGCACCTTCACAGTTACTGTTTAGTATTCTGTATTTTACCCGTGCTGTATATTACTGCGCAGAGAAGACAATCACATATTCATACTCACAAATTCAGATCATAAAATACAATTTTCTTCCCTCCTTCATGAATGTTTGTCTGTTTCTGTATGAGTGCTGCAACCAGTCCAGTGTGTAGTCAGCTGGGAAAGGCTGCAGCTGCCGGTGACCATTAACTAGTTTAAGCAGAACAGAAAATGGATGGATGGATTATGAATATCAGAATATTTTATAATTATTTTTCCTATATTTGTATTCTGAGTTTTACAGAGCAATACAAAGATGTACAAAATTCCCACATAGAACGTACAATATTGCAGAAGTGTCATGAAATGTTTTTCACTTGTGTGCTAGCCAGTAGCTACTCTGTAAACAATGCAGTGCAGCCCAGCCTTAGGCTGGTTGATATGTTTCTCAAATTCATATGAAATGCGTTTAAAAATATAACATAATGCCACAGATATATTTTCAGAGCCTATTTTTTTAAGCTTTCTTATTCTAAACTTCTATAAAAGTGGGTCACGACTACAATAGAAAAATGCGGGTCCCATGGTGACAACAGTTGAGAACCACTGCTACACCTCTGAATGTGCTTGAGTTAAATTTCATCATTGTTTGGAAGCATGCGCAAATTTGAAACCTGATAGAATGAGGTTCATTTACAGATAATAAATCATGTTTTATTTTTGTAAGTGACCTTATTGCTATGTAGCAGTGCAGATGGGAAGCGACCTCATTTGAAGAGTCTGCATTTGGTTTATGGTGCCAGATTCTGAGTTCATGGGATTATATTGCACAACTGCATGGATTTCCAATATGAAATTGTTGCAAACAATACAATAACTTAGGGAACATTTCACATATTTTTGGAATATTGATGCAACAACAATTTCAAACTCTTGGTGTAACCCTATGTATTGTGAAATTATTAGTCTAGTTTATTGAAGAGACAAAAATGTCTGATGAGAACATGCCAAACAAAATCAACCTGACTGGCAGCTAGTATGACTTCTTACATGAAACTATGGAATAAGTTTCCTCTAGTTGTGTTCAAATGTGTGATCTACCCTTTCTGACTCCATCTCGTCCACCATTTTGATTTAGAAGAAACCACTCTGCCCAAGTAGCGCCAATCTGAGACTGATGTTGACTGACAAGTTTCCGTGCTATCGGACACTCGCGGCCTCGAGCTGACTTGTTACCTTGAGCTTCAAAGGCTTTGCTTAAACTATGGTGGAATATGCAACTCTGGAAAGAAAAAAAATGTCCCTTCCTAATTTATCAACAACTGGCCATAAGACTAGCAAACAGAAGCAGAGCAAAGAGACTGCTGAAGTTCTGCTATCAACATAGCAGCCGTGGCTAACATTTGCGAGGGGCAGAGGGATTAGTGAAGTGAAGCTACGTTCAAATCTTGTTAGTAGTTTTAGTTCTGACAAACTCCCCCTTTATGTTTATTTATTTAAAATTATTTATTTATGTTGGAAACTTAATGCTTTGTGATTTATTGTTATTAGTCTTCAGTTGAGATATTGTGGTTTTCATTTGCAGTTTGCAGTGCATCTACATTGTGCCACTTTTCTTTAGTTTTTTTTATTTGCAGAGAAAAATCCTCTGAGACAAATTTAACATCTATAATTTCCAAACTGAATTATCCACCTTTTCCGCCGTCTTCCAATTAAATTTCTTATTCCGCCAGGATTTCATGGTCACTTCATGGTCGTAGGCATGTCTATTTTCTCTGTCATCTTAACACCCTCTCACATTCCAAGGTGGCCTTGTGCATGTGTTTGCACAGCTTTGCATTTGTATTTCTGATTGTCTGCAATTTCTGAATGTCTGTGCGCAAAAATGCAAATATCTGTGGTCCTTGTTGGTAACATGCCACAAAATCCAATGATGGCAGCCGTCATGAAACCATTCTTTTAAACGGGATAATCCACTTTTGTGTGATGTTCAAGGAGGTCAGGCTGCTGTCACTGGAGTAATTAACAAGCTCAAGTTAGGCGCTTGCTTCTTTGTGGAAATGACTGTCTTGGTGACCTTGAGAAAAACACAGGTGGGTGGAATGTGATTGATATGCGATCCAGATCTTGTGATTTACCCCCTTGGCTTTCTTCACTTTATCCATCTATCTCTCATTCGATGACCTTACTCCTCCTGCCTATCTAGCACTTAAACCTACTTACACTTTCAAATGACTTATCAAGTCCAAAGTCCTTTTTGTGTGGCCACTTCACACACATGCAAAACACCTGTTTCTAACTGCTTGCATTGTAAATAACTACTATATTTGCACATATGCAGATTTCAGGTGGAGATCCTCCTTAGCTCTGGCACACGTAAGGATTTTTCAAATCTTGAAAGATTTTTTTTTCTGTGACAGACTCCCATAGATAGAAAGCCCAGCATTTAAGAGTTTTGGTCGTATTGTGTGTGGTCTGCTCCAATATTCTCGACACAGAACCCCACACACATTAAGATTCAATTCCATCACCGGTCTTGAATCCAGTGGTCCAAGGCAGAGCTTTCACATTATCTCACAACCACGAAGACGAGCAGAGGCTTCAGGGTATGTGCCAATGGTTACCGACTGTTTCCGAGGAGAACCGGCGGTGGGGAAAAAAAAAAAAGAGACTTGTTTTGGAAAAAACTTTGTGCCCTCTTGGGAATTCACTTTTATAAAAATAAAATAGAATAAAAAAACACACACATTAGATCGGACATACTATTTTGTTATATTTACCACCGCCTCGTTCGTCTGTCACGGTGTTTCTTGGCTTGATTGACTACATTCCCTTCACGTCACAGTTCTCATTGGCAAATGATTTGAGAATAGTCAGCTTTCCCCACACACAAGCTTTTTGGTTGTAAACATTAAACACATTTAATATTTATGGTTGTTGGCCTCAACCCATCTCATATCCCTTTACCTGGACATGGGCTTCTTAGTAAAATTGTGATCAAATATGTAAATTGAGCTTTGGTCTAAAGTAGAAGTCAAGTTGTCAAATGGAGACACGTGTTGTCATAAAAGATATTCCTTTGGTTGTTTGACCTTATACTTGTTAGACTAGAGGACATGCAGATCTAGACAGAATTTAATTATGTAAATTAAAAAAAGTCCAAAATCATGTATTGTACAGAGACATTTTTATTGGAAAGCAAAGATATACAGTATAGCAATGATGTCAGTTCACGATTAACAGGGCAATTGCAATAAGGTACCTGGTGCTAGTTCCTCTTTTTTTTTTTTTTCTTCTACCTCTTCTTCCTCCTTATTGTTCTTCTTCTGTCTTCTTCTTCTACCTCTTCTTCTCCTTTTTTCTCTTCTTCTACCTCTTCTCCTTTTTCCTCACCATCTTCCTAGACATTTTGAGAGTAATGCATTAAACTTGCATATGAAGTTCTCAGCTTTTTCTTGTCAATCTTGTTTCTGTCATAGTTAGGGATGGGTACCAAAAACGGTATTTTTTGTGGTATGGAACGATTTGGGTCGGTACTTCCGAGGCACCGATTTACGTAAAATCAAACGCTGCCATGGTTCGGTCCTGAAGCACGTCTTTCAAAGTTGTGACTGTGCGGGAGTGGAAGAGTTTAACGATTTTCCATGGCGCACTTGAACGGAACATTATACGTGCACGAGCGTACTGATGTCACCCACTCAGGCAGGACTTCACGCGCTAAAATACATTTTCAGGTTTTGGAGAATAGCGAGATTTTTGCGTTCACATTACCCATTCATTGCGACCTCAGTCTGTTTGCCGTGTGGACGTAAAGCGTCCCCAAAGTGACCCACATACGCAGAAGAAGATACAATGTTGCTCACAACGCTGTGGTTGCGGAAGTAAATACGTATGGTCCAGCGTGTAAAAGTCTGTGTCAGGGCTTCGGACTTTTACAAATCCGTCGTCGGGGCTCACATTTTTACCATCTCATATCTACAGAGGAGTGATGCGGGAGGGGGTAGAAATAATATTTTGTGAAAATGAGGCAAGCCTGTTCGAGCGCCTCATCTCACGGCGACCTCTCTTTTATTTTTCCTCCCTAGCGATGACATCACGTCATTGCCGCGTGTAATAAATGAGCCGTCAAATATAAAGCCACAACTGTTACTCGAAACAACTTTGCCGATTCACGTACGTCTCCCGAGCGCTGTGGACCTCGCGGATGCGTCAAGCATAAATCAAGCTTAAGCCCGAGAAGAGCACAAATTGGACTTTGATGACGTCAAGGTTGGATATATACGACCTGGCCGTTCAGACTGCGGTCGTATTGTAGAAATTCGGATACATATCCGATCTAGGAGCACATATGAAAGTGACCCAGGTCGGATATGAAAAAATCGGAATTGAGCCGTTTCGAAAAAAAAAAAGTCAAATACAGGTCGCATTTGGGCAAAAAAATCCGATCTGGGTCGCATTTGCCTGCAGTGTGAACGTAGCCTAGGATAACATCATTTTTTTTATTATTTAGATATTTACTGTTCATTGCACAGAATTTTGATTCACACTTTTTTTGTAATATTAACTTATGTTTATTAATTATACTTTAGTAATTGTAAAATATTAAACCTTTATTTTTACAATTCCTCTCTGGCTCATTTGAATGAAATTGTATGTTTTATTTGTTTTATATATTTAAAGGTAATTGTTAAATGTATTTTTACAAATATTTTACTATTCAACAATGATGAACATTTACTACCACCAAAATTAATAAATAAAATGATACAAATATTAAAAAAAATAAAAAAGAGAGAGAGAGAGCGTACCGAAAATTGGTACCGTTGAGTACCGGGTATTGATTCCCAGGTACCGAGTAATGGAACAGGACTGGTTTAAATGTGATAGGCACCAATCCCTAGTCATAGCACTTCTCTTTGTCTTCAAAGACCATGGCAGTCGAGCCAACTGTCATTTTCATATTAAATTTGACAGATCTTTCCAACCTGTCCTAGCAAGTTTTTGAAAACATGATTCTTTCTTACCTTAATTACACACACACATACATAATCACACAAAGTTATATATATATTTGTTTTCCATTATGTGCACAATGCCAGCCAGTGTCCCCACTATATCCCTCTCTGTTTCCTCACTCTCCATTCAAGTTACACACACATTAAGGTTGAACTCCTAATAGCTTGTGTGATGGGTACCGGAGCATAATGAGCTCTTTATGATACTTAAATCCTACTGTTAATCAATGCACATAGCAGGGCACTTTTCCATACTACCTACTAAGCATTTTAAAATGAGCCCTCATTGAAAGGATTGACTCTTATTCTAGAACACCCCCCCCCCCCCCCTGTCCCCCCAAAACAACACCCACCCTCAATCTTCTTCAAGCCGTCCTGGCATGTAATTAGTCACATCACTCTTTCACAATCCAATTAAAGCTAATTTTTGGAAAGCTCTTGCCTGCTCTGATATTGACAAATACTCTCCATATTGTTGTGACTTGTGAAAATGTAATGTGTTGCTGTAATGCAGTGGGTGGACCAGAAGTCCTTTAACCTCAAGCAAGCCAAACCAAGCCAGTCTATTTATTACCTTAAATACCCGATACAGGCAGCTGCTAGGGGCATTGCTGTCAATTACTGCTGGTTGTTGTATTGTTGCACTTTGATCTTTGGCTGCTAATGCACTACATTGCTTCAGGCTCTTGCTCTCGTATCATGCTGTGTTAGCATCACAATGTATAAACAGTGTCCACATGTAGCCTATATGTGAATGCATTTAAAGAAAACTGGCTGATTGTGATGCGATAACAATAAACAGCTATGGCGTGAGAGGCAACGTGTCTCTATGTTCATGTTTATTTGTGTTGAAAGTTCTTGTTTGACTGTGTCAAATTCATGAAACAAATGTTTGTATGCATAGGTGGTGGATCCATCATGTGGTTGTAAATTTGTGTGTGTATGAGTGTTTGTGGAGTTTGTGTGACATCTCTGTCTGGTGGTGTTTGATTATCCCTTACAGCCTCAGAGGGAGTGGGATTCATTCTCACTGCGATAATGAGGGAGAGACTAGCAATGCCCTAAAGTCATTTCTCCCATTTGTATATCCTTCCTGTTGCATCTATCTACTTTTCAGTCCTTCCCCTTTTACTCTTTTGTAATCATCATCATCTTTATTCCATTTTCATGCTGTTATTGTCATGTTCCTTTATTTCTTTGACCCCCTTTGGTCATCATTAGTCTCCCTTTCATGTGTATGTGATCATGCAGGGCTGACGCCAGCTGGTGAATTTATGGATTTGAATTCTGGCTTAATATTTTACTCAAGCCATACAGTAAATCACCATCATATTTATTGCATGTTTGTAATGTTGGACACTCCTTCAGCACTGATGGACTGTCCGCCAGTCCGTCACTGACGGACGCCCGTTTTGCTGACGAATGACAAGAAATTGACAGATTAAGCACTGACGGAAGTGGGTTTTTGTTCGGCATCAGTGAGTCAAGTACCAATTGACCTCTCTGTTAGAAAGCCCACACTGTTGACCTATTAGTAGTTGTTGGTATTTGATTCATTGATTGAGTTTTCTGTGTACATTTGAGATTTCCTACACTGTGTGCGGCCATTGAATACATCTCAAGTCTCGTGTTTCCTGTGCTTCTCTCCAGCAGCTAGCATTCGCTCGTGCCATAAAATCTTCAGTTATAGATTGCCTGTAACCCCACGTTTCTTGTGTGTAGATGCGAAAAGGTGAATTTAATCACTTAGAATGCCCATGTCAAGTGTTTATTGTACAGTACACTATAGCATATGCTAGTTTTTGATAGTTACTAGTTTTGGCTAGTATGCTAACTAGTTTAATGATATGTTTCATGTGAATTTGAATTGTTTATACTCAAGTTGATAAAAAAAAAAGAGACCAGGGCCGTGACAAATGATGGACTGGCAACTTTTGGTAAAATGCCCTCCTCTGCTTTTTTTCTGGTGGACAGAATGTCAATTTAGCACACTTACTTTTACTGAACTTTTACTATAGATTCCTGTGAGAAAACAAAACAAAAACAATTGGGTCATAATTTAATACATCCAATCCCTTTATTTCAATTGTCCAGGTCCCGAAGTGGAGATAAACTCTAGTGCGGCCAACTAAGAGTCATATACCTGCCTCCAACATCAGCTGCAGAAACTTCCCTTCCCGTCCGCATCATCATGGATCTAAAGGACCGAAGGCAGCACTCCCTAACCTGTTCCAAGGACCCCGCTTACAACACCTCATCCCTTGAAGCAGAGGAGTGTCGCGTGCCGACCCAGAAGTCGTACAGCTCCAGCGAGACACTCAAAGCTTTCGAGCATGAACAGAGGCTGCACTACAGCGGCTGTGTGACCGATCTTGTTCACCATGAGGCTGATGAGTACCCAAGACAAGGTGAGTCTTTGGGACAAATCATTTTGGTGATTATTCACACTCAGCTGGACATGGCACACTGCATGTAAAAAGAGAAAAGAGAATGACACTCAACAGGGTGCAGAATTTCACTAAGACCAAACAATCTTTTTTTTGGGGGGGGGGTTGGCCTTCTGCATATAATGGTATTTATTTTGTCATTCCATATACATAATGCATCCTTTCCTCAGTGGCTTAATTCTTACTACAAATTGCACTGATGTTCAAGTTGTATCAAGTGAAGTCAATACACACATAATGAAAGAAGTTCTAGGGATGGGCAAGTACCGAGACTAGGTATCGGTGTCGGGGCGATACCAGGACATATTTTAAGGTATCGGTACTTGTGTATGGCTGCTCTCATGTGGGCATTTTACGACAGCAACTAGAAATGAGAAGAATACAGATTTGCGATTATTTTATGCAATTTAAGGAAAAATGCTGTATTGTTCTTTATTCTTTAAAAGCATCTGTCATTGTTTTTTGGAGGGACATTTTATGTATCGGAAGTACTCATGGTATCGATGACTACTCAAGTGTCGGCTACTCATATTGGTATCGGTATCCAATATCCCTGGAAGGAGCTGAAACTGGAGAAATAAGTGCAAATTGTACAACACAGATATTGCTTATTACAGAAGCACTTCAAGTCTATCGCTTCACCTTAACATATTTTGGCCAATTTTAAGGATCTCCAGAGTTCTAGAATGTACTTGAAAACAAATGATTTTTAAGACACAGAAAGTGCGGAATTAAACAAATCAAAACAAAACAATAGAAAGCCCTTTAAAAGCTTGTATATAGCCAACTTAAATTCCAATTTCTTTCTTAGAGCCTTGTCAATATTGTCGGATTAAACATTTTGAAAATTTGTTTGACTGTATGTATGTAGTAGCCTCATGGAAAATGAATTCAGGTTGGCAGTATACAGTACAAATGATTTGCCTGTTGAGCTAAGTCCATTTCATTTCATTTAACTCTTGTTTTTTATTTCTTATTATTAGTATCGTGTGGCAACCTATTACTGTAATCACTCAGTGTAATTGTTGCAAGAGAGAGCAAACGTAGACATTTGGCACTGGTGGTCTTGTCATGATGAACTTCTGTGTCCCCTGGTAAGTTAGCCGATAGGTCATTGTTAAAGGGCATGCCACCACTCTTCCGCATGTCTTTAAAATCATATGTGTCTACGCATGTGCACATGCACCAACATGAAACAGGCAGTATAAGTATTGATCCATGACTGGTGAAAGGAGTCAGACTCAATTAGATTGATCTGTGCAAAGCTTTTTGTTTTTTGAGAAGAAGATGGTGCGAGCAATGAAATCTGTTTGTTATTCGTCATATGCATTTGTAACAGCAAAGGAAAGGTGAATATAAAAACAACACTGACATTTTGCTCTGTGGACGCAAAAGTACCACAAGAAAAAAAAAAGATTGATTGGCATCATGGATAAAAGACTGAAAATCAGTGGTGTGTGTCAGTCAGACATACTTCACTGCTGCACCGGGCTGACATCGCACCAGGCGATAGCTGGTCAATACCGAAGTCCTCTCAGCCTATCAGCTCTGTCAAAAGCCCAGAGTCACAGATGCATCGTGGGAAGTGTGGCCACAGGAGACCAACAGTGTTGCAGCACCATAAGGACTGTGACACCACAGGATGGGAGAGCTCAGTAGACAGAAAATGAGGAATAGTGGGAGAGACAAAGTGAGAAAATCAGCAGCTGAATAATTTAGAATTAGACCCATAGCGGTCAAAAATCAAATAGCTTTTTTATCATCTTAAGTAGCATCATCTTGCTTTGGAAATATATATATATATATATATATATATATATATATATATATATATATATATATATATATATATATATATATACTTGGTACAGTAGCTAGCTGTGGAGACCATAGATCTATTAACTATAGAGCACGTCGTGTGTTTGGCTCCATTAAGTTCATGTGGATTGGTTTGTTACAAACAGACATGCAGCTATGATACAAGCCACCTGTCTATCAGGCTCTATGTATATGCAGTATATCTATGGCGATGGCCTTTTACCACAAATGGTTTCTTTTTCAAAATTATTGCGTAACATTTAAAAATGTCTTGCACACCTTGACAACTTGATGCACTGTTGGCATTTGAACTAAAAGAGGAGAAAAAAACTTAAAACAACATTAGTTTTCGTTAACTAAAATAACGCAGCACTCTGTTTCTCTTCTTGAGTCACTAGCAAACAGTCCCACCCCAAACACAAGAGAACACAGATTTTAACCACCATGTCCATTTTTTTTGAAAGATACTATAATTGAATCGACTACCACTGTGAACCCAAATGTTGTGTTCTAGACAGTTTACCAACTGACAGCAAAAACAAACAAAACAAAGGAAGATATGTTCACCTCCCCAACTCAAGGAATGAGTTTCCACAATGGTAATTATTTCCAACAAAGCTTTAATGCAGGACTAAAATAGTGGTTATGGTAACATTATAGAAATGCTCATAAGTCACGATTGAATCATGATTTAAAAATAAAATAAAAATAATAGTACTACACACAGCTAGAGCCTACAGTATGTTGTAAAGAGCTTGAGGATGTCAAGCAGGATACATTGTTTTTCTCTGACTATATTTTAGTGTATTCTTCCGCTTACAGCACTTTCACTGAGCCAAATTCATCATAAAATTCCAACATAAACATTCAAATGCGTGACCTTGAGATACATGGGATTTAAACTACAGCAATATAAGATTTGTTTTCACTTTCAAATCAATAAGGAAATCATTGAACCAAAGTTGAATGAAGAATGTAAGAAAAATGTAAATCCAAAAAGTGTGATTTTTGCTTAAAACCCACACTTCTCCACAAGCATCACAATTTCTTTCAATTTCCCTGAGAAGCTCATCAACACTGATGTGTCAAGTATCTAAGCAAGGTTTTATACGTCTTGCCAAGTTATTCAAGCATCATTCATGTCACTGGCATGATGGAAAAGCAAACACCTCTGCAGGTTGGCCTGAGAAGACTTTGTTGTGCTTCCTCTGTCTATCTTTGGATTGCATTTAGAAGACGTCCCAAATCCCGCCAGAGCAACAACAGCTGCCACTCATCACGCTACCTCTTGAGTCATGATTAAGCCTTTAACAACTTTTAAGCACTTCTTAGCAAGAGTGTTTAGAACAGCTGTATTGTAGAAACTTCAAATTTGTTGGCCATACATGTGGTACGTGCCGTACAGTTCTATCGCTGTAAAGTCTTCTGATTTGCTCTCTCATAGTTGTTCATTTTAGCAAAAGGCTTATTTTAGGTCTGCCTTCGACACAGTATAGCCATATGTGTTTATATATTGAAAGAATCTGGAAGTACTGCATATAGAATTTGAATTGAATATGAAATTAGTGTGCATTCACTCAAGCTGAAGCGTCTCCGTGTCCATGCAGACTAGTCCACCCAGACAACTGATGATCAAATAGAATACAACGCAGCTGCACGCTATTAAAAATAAATGGAGAAGAGATTAGCTACAATTCATCCCCTCTTCCCTCTTTGTCTTCTGCTGGCATTTGGTGCCTCTGCCAGCTGCTGATGCTCTAAAGCGTCCCGTAGCTACAGCAATTGAGCAGAGGAGTCACAAAAAAGTATCCTGGTGCTCATTCCTCTCCTGCACACCCGCTGACTGCATTTGTTCTTTGATCGACAGGATATTGGACGTATAGCATTCTTCAAGCCATTTTTCCACAAAGTCAGTACAGTTTAAAAGGCTAGTCTTGCTTGTGATATGGGCATGTAGGAGACAATTGTGCCAGGAAATACCACAATAACCAGTGTTGGTGTCACCTGCGGTGGTGCACATTAATTCTTGACACACTTTATAACTTTTAATAATTAGTATGTTTACATGCAGTCAATAACTTTTAAAACCCGACTATTCTGGGTTTTGAAAGAACGTGTGCAAAACCCCAACTATGCTCATATTCGAGTTTTTAAAAACCAGAATGAGACCCCTGGGTTGATCCTTTCGTAACCGGAATCCTTGTTAATAAAAACATATTTAGAATACCTCCACTGAATACTCGCTAAACAAGCCTCATTTGAATAGATTGATTTCTCCGCTGAGCATTTACGTTATTTTCTGTCTCTACGACGAGAATGCCACAGTGTGTATCTATACAACCATATATATATTGTCCATCTTTTTGGTGTGCAACCAAATACTCAAACAGAGGTAAACAAACATGACAACACAGCAGAGAACCACACTTTTGGAGTGAGGAAACCGACTACTTTATTAAAGCTGCACTTTGTAACAATTTGCCAAAAAATATCTTTACAATAGCCTTTTTATTTGACCATTTATGTCATTGACATTTGACATTTTTTAATTAGTAGATTAACACCTTAGCTGTTCATAATGAGAACTCCTGCAAGCCTCTGGCCAATAGTTTTTTGGATTTGGTTTAGAATTTTCCGCCCTCTGTCTGCAGATGTGACATCATGTGCGCATTGTGTACATGAAAAAGAAAAAAAATGCAGTTTAATTTTCTGACCACAGGTGGCAGTTGCGATTCTAGATTAAATTGTCTGCGTTCAGTAGCTTTAAGCGTGGTGAGTGACATCAAAATAATGTATTTTATTGAACGTAGAGTTTAAAGCGGAAATGAGGTATACTTGCGTAATGACGTTATCCGTACTTTGCTTGTATGTAGGAGTAACTCTTTCTGCTCATGCATATAAACGGGTTATCCTGTATGTTTCAGAAACCGGAATTATGACCTTAACCCAAATATTGACTGCATAACTATGTTTACTTGCAGGCAATAACCCTTTTAAAACCTGAAAATTGGCAATATTCCGGTTTTGAAAACCCAAATAAGACCCCTGAGTTACCCCTTTTATAACCCGAATTCTTGTGCATATAAACGCATTCGGAATACCTCGATCGATCGGAGCATTGTTTTTTTTTATTTTCTTCTTTGTCTTCTTTTCTTCTTCTTTACTTATTTGATTCAGGAATCTTGGTCTATGTAGTCACGACTTGTATGTGCAGCTCCGTCCTACTCGCTAAAGGAGCCTTCCTTGAATACATCGGTTTCTCCGCTATGTTTTCACGTTATTTTGTGTCTCTACAGTGAAAACGCCACAGTTTGTGCCTATATACACATACAGTACATTTTAAAATATATAAGTCTCTGCTTCTGGCGTGTAACCCCCTGAAAATACTCAAGCCGGTGTCAACAGACATGGCGCTTGCAGCAAAGAACCACACATCTGGAGCGAGGAGGAAACCGACTACTTTATTTAGCGTGGTGAGTGACATAAATATAATGTCTTTTATTGAACGTATAGTAAGTTAAAAGGGGAAATGACGTTACTTACGTAATTACATTGTCCGTGCATCGCGGTCGAACGGAATATTCCATTTAGCCATTCTCGTATTTGGTTTTAATTGTGTTTCATAGTTTGACAGCTCATCTTTTGTTTTGCCCTCAACCAGCTTTGGGGATCCAAGTCTCATACAGTACATGGACAGGGCATGGTCTGGTCTAGTCTTTAATTTAAACAAACAGCAGTAATTGGCTGAGCAACAATCAACTTCCTTCTCTGTCATACATGTCAGTTGATGTCAATTGCACATTTCAAGGTAAATACAATTAATTATTGAGGAACAAAATCTTAATGCTAATGCCATTAACATAGAAGACTACAAGCTCACACATATGCAAATATTGGGTAAGAAAAAGACAATTGACGAAAGGCACACTAATGTGTGCTTTTCTTAGAGTAAAAATAAATTATCACCAAACTATGCTGATTGCATGATTGAGTTAATCTATGTTTACTGTGTAATGACCCTTTTTGACTCTGCTTTGGCAGCCTTTGATAAATGAGGCAGATTGTAAATGTCACTGTTATCAAGTGCCCCCCCCCCCCCCACCCCCGTTCGGCTGAGTCACTTGTCTTCAAAGCTATAATTAAAGTTGTTCCCCTGCCACAGAATTTGTGTGTATGTGTATGTGTTTGGATATATGTCACATTTCTTATGCATAAGTCACTTTTGATACTCGTTATGCCCTTGCCTCAGTCACACAAATTATACCTATGCCAATGATTTGTGGCCCGACTGATGTTGCCATGTGTCACATTTCACTGCGATTGTGCTTCTGCTGGATGTTATTGATTCAAGGGGAAATACTCCACATTACGTTCAGGATTTGTTTGACCTGAGATCAGGCTAGCCCATAAGTATGTTTTCTATACCAATCTGAATCAGGGATGTATCATGAGGAGTATGTACAAATACAGGTATTATCTTTACTTGTTGTTTTTTCTCCCTGGGGAGTGAAAAACAAACTCAATTCGATATCGAAAACATAACCACATTTATTATCGATGTGTGCTTTCACAGCCATCACTACATGCTATGTGTATCATTGAATATATGTATCTGCTAGCTTTTAATGATTGATGGCAAGATCATAAACATGTTATTGAAGCATTCCATTTTGTAGTTTACATTGAAATCAACAATTTATAGACTGTTTAGTAGGGATGTAACAACAGCAATATTGTAATATCGCAATATTATCGTTGTTATGTCATGATATTAAAAGCAGCACATTTGTTAAAAAAAAGTTGATTTGTTGATTTCCATTTGTGTAGTTGTAGCACCTTCTGGGAGCTAGTTTTTTAGTGTCATTTAATTTTCACAAGGCATGTTTTGGCCCTTCTATGTTTAAAATCCACGCTAATGGTCTGATAAAGGGGAACGTAATATGCTTGTGAACCGAGTCAATATGTGGAGGAACTCAATGTGTGCATGCATTAGCAAGTAAGTGCCTCAATATTAAATGTTATTAGAGATTGTAGGTTATTTACATGCATTGCTGTTATGTACATAAGCACAATATTGTGTGTGATTTTTAGTATGAGCTCTTTTTTTTTTTTTTACAATATTGTGACCTTTTTTTAATATCGCCAACCGTCGCACAATATCGTTCTAATTATCGTATAGTGACCTTCATATTGTGATATTCTATCGTGATGTTTGGAAATCGTTACATCCCTACTGTTTCTTAAAAATAACCCCTTCATTGAGAAGTCATCTGCTCTGTATGTCCATGATCCAATTGTTGGTTTATTAATTATAACATAATTAATAAAGAATACCCGGATGTTATTCTTACTGCGAGCTTCCTGGTTCTGATGCATTGCCGTAATTGTGTACCACGTGACTAGATGTTTTATAATTATGAGTAATATATCAAAGAAGTATCATTTGAAATTATACATGGGATTTATCCATTTTAGGATTATATTGAAAAAAAAAGCTCTGAAAAGACACTGATGTGAGTTGCAGGTTTTGATCAGATTCGCCTGAAATTGTGGTACATCTATAAAAAAATTATTTGAATGTATAGCAATTCATATTTAATGTATACTAATTTATTTATTTATAATATTGTAAATTGCAGTTGTTAAACTAAATTGTTTAAAAAAGGACTCGATTTAATTAAGTTAACTTTACACGTTAAAGATTTATTATTATTTACGCTCATAAAAGGGGAGAAATACTGTACTTACAACGTGATGCTGGTGGGGGGCAGCAATGCACATGCTGTGCCGCAAATGAAAGAAGAAAGAAGAAGAATAAATGTGATGCTTGTCAAGGCGCTATCTGTGACCCCTGCACAATCTGTGACCCGCATGCGCAGAAGATCGGCCATCTTGGATCGCTAACTACGGCAACCACACTAGAACAAAATACCTTTATATGCCTGTGCGATCGTGCACGTTCGTAAAAACATGATACAACATGAAAACAAATATTTTTGCATTTTAAAGTAACTAACTAAGTAACTTTTAATCCTATACATTTTATAAATGATAGTGAGTCTACATTGTTATACTTTACAGCAAGGGTCTTTTTTGCCCCAAGATCTGCTTTTCAAGCAGCCAACCTATTGCGATCTACGTCATTTTATTTTTTATTTTTTTGCGACCGTAAATTAAATTAAAATTAGCACGTCACGGCACGCTACCACTACCCCAACCCATTTGTTCCTTGAAGTACGAAATGTATCTTGGGATATTTTCTCAGCCAAGCCTTCACCAAGCAACAACCGATGGATCCTTGGTTTAAGCTAGTGGTCTTCGCTTATGCATACTTTCGATTGGAACAGTACTTGGGCTGCCATTGATGACGTCTCATGAAATCAAAAGGACGTAAGAAAGGTTTTTAACCGATGTATGTTGTAGAAACACATTTTGAAACATCAAGATAGTAGTACAAATTAATTGGAAGCTAGTCACATCATAAAACTGCGATGAATTACGGAAATACGGCAGCGAGATATGCGTGCTTGGGAAGTACATTCTTGAGACCGGGCTTACCAAGACCCTACTTGTTGCGTCACAAGAACATACTCCGTGTTCTTAATATTGCGAAACGGACATGGAAAACAGGCTGCATAGGGGTACTCGAGGACCGCGGTTGAGAACCACTGATCTAAAGTGTTGAAAATAGCTTGCTCTCTTTGATGAGCCCCATGTTAACGATTGAACATGTATGCCGTTTTTGGGGTGACCTGAAAAGTGATGATTTTGGAGGTACGAGGGCTCTGCCTGAATGCCCGTTTTCATTTATCAGTAGTATTACAAACAATACTTTGAACTGTACAGTAGATTTCTGATACTTGGGGGGGATATGTTCATTTTAAATGCCCAGTAAAACTAAGGTACATTTACTTGGACCAATACATTAATAACAACAACAACAAAATCTCATAAGATTTGAATTTAAGAGCTGATTGAGACATTCTCCAAAGGTTTTCCTCATAACCTTAATCCCTTCACAAGTTCTAACATAAAATAGCTATGGCATTTGGCTGGTGCTTTTAGGCATTCATGTTTTCTTTTGTGGCAGTCAGTCACTTGATACACTTTTAGTGGCACCAGACATTAAAATGAACAAGAAATTGTTTCCCCCCAGAGCCTGGGAATGAGGATCTTGCGCAAGAATTAGCTGTTCCCAGTATTGTCCTCTTCTGTATGGCAATGTCGGTTGTTGTTCCTGGTATCTGCTAGAGCCATCCACTGCCCCCATTGCTTCAATCACTACTAACGCCGCTGATCTGTCCACCGTCCACATTTCCTCTCGCTATTCCTTCAGTCTGTGATATTTCTCCATCTTTTCGGGTTCCTTTTTCCGGATGTTGCTCTATCACGACTGCTGTCTTCTGATGTTTATCCACCACCACTATGTCAGGCTGGGTGGCTAAGTATTGTATACATTATTATTCAGTTAAAATTAATTGACTATTACACTAATAGACAATAGTTAACCTGTGTCCTGCTGAGGGATTAGAGGTGTTTCACTGCTCAACGTTATATTCTTCAATAACAAGGCCTCCTACAGAATCATATTACATCGTCATGTCCTGTCATGTCTTGTACCAACCAGACTGCTGTCCTCTGGGCAGGGGCAGAGCGAATCAAGGACTGGTGACATTTCTCGCTCCTATATTAGGCACCTCGTTAGTAGGTGCAAGAGCCCCTGTGGGTTCTATGGCCACCAAATGATCAAATGTCACTTGGGATGTGTGGGAGGCATGTCACCATGACACACCATTAGGACAATATTCCTTAAGCTGTTCAATTGTGTCATTAAGAAGATACACTGCTATGCTATCTCTAAACGATTTGATGGCACAGGTGGAATTAACATTTACCTAAAATGTCTCAAGATATTTGTTTACATCTGTCTGTGAAAATGCATGTTTACAATTCAAATGTCAAATGAGACAGTCAGCGCCTGCAAACTAGAAAATAGAAATCAGAAAATAATCCACAATTGTGAGCGATAAGACTGTCCGATCATGACAGAATCTCAGATAAGACCATTTAACAGACAGTTTAGGACATACCCAAAGAACCTGTGAATCTGTATAACGTGTTCTGAGTTAAGAGAATGTCAGGGAGTCACAATGGCCCCTGTAATTCATATCATTGTATTATGAGGTAACTAAATGGCCTAATTAAGTTGATATAGAGTATATTCCCAAGCCCTACTGTCAGATAATGACATTCATATTGATGAGTCTGCAGAGCCGTGATAAAGAGCATCCAACATATTCATTCCAAACTATCTGCACATGACAGCTCCATAGTAGATGGTGCCAAGACAATGTTAAAGTAATTGCAAATGAGTTATGGGTATGTTAAAACAATTGTTTCAGTCTGCATTTGCTGATTTGGTCCAATTAGTGGCAGCACAGCAAGCTATTACCTGCGCATCATTACAATGTAAAGTCAGCAAGCAGACAGTTGCTTTATCTTGGGGGCACAAACAACATTAGCATCCATTTGGTGTTGTTTACTTCTGGCACATGACAAGTTCAGTAATCACTGTGGTAGTTTTTTTTTTTGATCATCTCAAACTCTGAAGGAGAAACACTTCTAACTACCTGTCAAGCTGTTAAATACTGCAGTCTCTTACTGTTAACAACAATTACAGCTAAGTCGCCATGCACTTTTATGCAAGTTAAGAACAATTAAAAACGTGTTAAAAAAACACTTGAAAACATGCATGACACAGATGTTCGGTCTTGTTGGAAGTCTCCACTCTTCTGCTTCTTTTCCACTGCACCGTATCTACTCAGCACTGTCATCACCATGCTATACTAACATTTGAAAGTACATTGATGGTGATTACAATAAACATAAATTTTAGGGTTAGCTTTCCCTGTTAATGTTAACCTTAGCCAATGGTGGGAAAGTTCATTTTCTACGAGTTCAAAGTTCAGCTCACAAAAAAAAAAAATAGTTCCGTTTTTTTTTTTTTACTGAGTTCATTGGTCAAAAAATGAACTAGTTCATAGTTGTTGTTTTTTGTTTCTTTACTTACACTTTAAATATAACTTAAAAATAAAACAGTTGGAAAGTAATATAAGAAATTAGAAGAAGTTTGCATTTGAGCTCTGTTAGTACAAATTGTTTTTCATAGCTTGGGAAAAAATTAGGCCTTTGAGTAGTGTTATCTTACCTGTGTGTATGTGTTTCCAAATTATTTTTGTGTGAAAAGCCGTTATTTGAAGGAATAGCACTCCCGAAATTGATGCTAAATGAGTTCCGCCATCGACGTCGGCATTAGCGCTCGCAATATTTTATAAACTAAGTTTGTTTTGTATATGTATATGTAAATATACATTGTTTTATTTCTTCTTGTGTGTTACCCTTTGGGACAGCAGAATTTGCTATACAAGCAACACAGCAATACTGTGAGTTACATTGGGCAAGCTAACTTTGCATTTTGATGAGGTATGTGCCTTGTGACCATTCGTCTCCGCTGGGTTGCCAGATAAAGACATTTCCCGCCTAATTAAGGCCCATGGTGTATTTACTCTGGTTTCCTAACAAGAGAAAACCTGGCAACCTGGAGTCAAAAAATGAACAGTGTTCAAAGGCGTTCATTTGCCCCAGAATGAGCTGATTCACACAAACGTTCACGAAGCAAAAATGTGCTACGTTCAGTTCACATTCACCCAAAATATGAAAGAGTTCATGAACTTTTGTTCATTGAAATTGTTCAGGTACAACATTGACGTTAGCTGTGGATGTTGCAGTAGTGTACTGCACACTTTCCATTTTGCTGCACCGGTCCAATGTTCTAACTTCTTACCTTGGCCACATACCAAGAAGTAGATGCAGTCCTCCTCCATTGTTGTTCTTTGTTAGTGTTTCTTGTTCTCACTGATGCGTTCGATGCAGCTTGGTTTTCAAAGTTTCCATTGATACACTTTGAAGTGGTTCAGCAACTGTGCCAAATTGAGGCAAACTAAGCCATTTGGATTTGAGCCATTAAAACCAGGCACCATTATCGTTGTATGTTATATTTAGAATATAATATTTTTACATACAGTTCTTGCACTGAATCTCATTACAAAGTAGAGTGTAAACTTTTTTTTTTCATGAGCACCCTTAGATTTGGTTCAATCACATTCTCATCCATTATGTTGTATGTAACCTCATAACCAGTAAAGTATGGAGATAATTGTATTGTGTTGTGTGAGGATGTTTGATGATAATAGCTGAACAAATTCCCCACATATGCTATTCTTTCAGATAACAATGACCTTGAGCCCTCGGGGTAAAATGTGTATTCTAGTCAAAGCAAAATGATTCTGTTACTCTCTTCCTCAGTGATTGGGTGCTTTCATTAGATACTCTGTCGTCCATCACGAAGTTTGTCCCTGTCGTTCTCTGGCTGTCTCTTCTGTCTACGCTGCTCTCCATAAGCAGGCATTTCACTGCCTCATTTTATGATCTCTTTATATCATGGGCTCACCTCACATTTTTTCCCCTGCATATCCTGATAGTCTGAACGAAGCCAACTCATTTTTACATAGGACACAAAGTGAATTCAATGGCCACATTTATAAAAAATTGCTTCTCAAATTCATACAATTATCTCTATAGCCCCTTTTTGCATGTTTACATATTTATTTTCTGGAACAAACAGGAACAAAGAGGGTGCACTTTAGAAGCAGCCATTTACATAAACATTTGCTTGAGACAGACCACTGTCTGATGGAGGCTGAATAGCGATCATAAGATTTGCGTGTATGCGCGTGCACGTGTGAGTGCTATCTGCAGTCTTAATGAGCCTCAAGCTGTGAGTGACTGGATCCATCAAGAGAGCAAACGAACAATTTCAACAAGCAAGCGAAGGGTCAGTGGCGTTAGAAGCAGGCGCATTAAGTGGTGTCTCTCCTGTTTTGGATCAAAGACGCTCACCTCATCTTCACCTAAATAATTACATTTTGTAAAAAGACAAATTGCACTGAGATCTTTGTTTACTTTTGGCATTTGAATGACATTATTTATCAATTAACCTGCTAATGGCATCACCATGAATAAATAGCTCAGCTCAGTGAATGTCTATCTAACATGCATGATAAATATTATTCCAAACAAGTACAGTCTGTTCTTTACTCCAATCGGAATTGTACTTTTGAATCAAAACAAATTATTTAAAAACATGTATTTCCATAATATTTCCCATTAAAATCACTTTCATTTTAATACTGACATTCTGTGCCTGATTTCCGTGCCCAGTTTGTGCAAAGCGCAGTCTAACTAGTTGGAATTTCCCTTCTTTTGGTATTTTTTGGGGAGTTTGCATTTTGTGCTATTGTGGGAGGGAACACAGCCGACTCAATTGAAGAGGCTCCCCTCATTATCTCATTCACTTTAATCCATTTTCACTCAAGCAACCCCCTTTGTTCCCGGCTGTTTTACTGGATTTTTTACTGATTTTGCAAGGCCCGCAGAATATTGTGTTCTATTGCTATACAAACATGGAACCTACCAAAAGAAAGATTAGCGTCTCTTCTTTCATGAGGAAAAAAAGTGTATTTGTATCTGTTTCTGTTTTGTTGCAATTAGCATTAGAATATAGCTAAGTTTAATCATTCTTCACAAACCTGTTGAAAACACTGGTAAAAAGAGCTTGTTGCAACATGGCCCTCTTATACTCTTATACTCTGCTGCCACCCGCTGGCCGTTTTTTGTAATAAGTATCATTGCTTTAAGTGATCTCTTCACGTCAGAAGCTGTATCAAATCCTTGTGTATGCTCTAGCACAAACAAAACATAATAATACGTATAAATATGTTTTTAGGAATGAAGGACAAAGTATTAGAAAAATGTATTTATACGTTTTTGGGTTTGAATTAGTTACATTATTTGACTTCAGTCCAAAGAGAGGTGCACAGTCTATACGAAGGAAGGGCTTGCTGGAGTCGATGCAGGAGACAGGCGAGTGCAAAGTGCATTTATAGTTATAGGAATTGCAAGCAGATCTCCACTTGCGGATGATGTGACGTGGGCAATTGCAGACACCTTCACCACTGATTGTGTGTTAATTTATTGTCACTTCACTCCTCTGTCTTAAAGAAATTTTAGTCTGCACCTCCTCACTTAAGTGCTCAATTATTCTATGCCATTTGCAAGACCATTGTAAAGAAAAGTTCAGTTTTGTCATAAATGTGAACTGATGGTAAAACGTGACAATTGGCTCCAAGTGAAAATGGACAGTAATCACTTCAAAAGCAGGCATTTTTCCCAGAAAAAGTAACTACCATTAAAACACATTATTTCTGCTATTCTCTGCTTTGTTGTTGGGGCACCTTTTAAGACCAGTGCCATTTACTTTCTGATTTTTGTCCCCTAGGAAGAAGCAAATCAGTTCAGTAAGTGTGCAATCAAGAAAAAAAATCAGAATGTGCTGTAAACCGCCAAAGCTCAAAATGCATTGGTGGCGCTTGACCCACACTATTGGTTCTAGAAAAAAGCAACATAATTGCAATTATTAAGGACCACCATTGATTGAAAAATTCAATCGTGTGGAGTGAGCGTAAAGTTACAGCAGACAGACTTTGCCTGTCAAACTGCTAACAAGCACACATTATTTTTTAATGACAAGCAGTACCATCCCACAAAAGTGCCTACTCACAAACAATTACACGTGTACACACGCACACAGACACAACAAATTACACACATTTGCGACCACACACTTCCATAATGACTTTTATCAGGGGAAGTACATTTAGGGTAATGGATGACTGCAAACTACGGCAGAGTATCAAACTAATGCATCCATCCCCATGTGTAACTTATTTTTCTGAGATATAATATGTGAAGCATGAACCCCAAATGATGAGAGGCATTACTTTATAGAGGCCCTCTGTGGCTTCCAGGCACACAACAGCCTTAATTCCTTGAAAAACATATGTGACATTTAGGAAATTCTGTTTTTCCACACAATTTTAGTCTCTTCTATCAATGTTCCCCCCTAGATCGCCTACCCTTCATAATCACTACAAATAATGCAAAAAAGAAAAAGAAAAGGCATTGTCTGTATTACAAATTATTACTCTAGTGTAAAGTCATTACATTTCCCGCTATAGTCATTGCATTTACAACTATTTACACACTAATTTACTGTAACTGCATTGCCACAATTTTAATTAAGTTTAAACATTGATGTTAAATGGCCAAAACATAGGAGCAGCACAAATGTAATGGCAAATACCTCCAAGACAGTATATGCAGTAGCAGAAATTACATCTTCAAAATGTGAACATTCATTATGTGCACAAACCGCCAACAATTTTTAGCTGTTCCTAGTAAGGACACCCACATTTTTATTTAACCGTAAAATATAATATGCTTGAGAGTGATGTATAATATGGTCATGACTCATCATACACCCAAAACGTACGGTCAATGTAACTGTAGATTTGCGTACAGTACCAGGCCAAATCCTCTTGGGTCTCTTCCCTCCATTGTGCAGGGAATAAGAATGTTGCAAGCATTATAGGACCACTGACATTTCTATTTTTGTGAGTTTCTTCTTTTGGGAAAATTGTTGCTAGAGGGGTCAGAAAAGTACGACAGCATATAAGGGCCATGCATAAAAATATATATTTTTAGAGGGTGGGGGCAATATTCCGAGAAAATAACTCGCAAATTTACCACTTTATAAAGTGCCAAATTTGCTAATTTATAAAGTGACAGATTTGCGAGAAAAAAACCCAGAAGTTTACAAGAAATACACGTAGCGTACTACTCGGATGTTTGTGCCATTACTTTTCGGTCGGGTTTTCAAATGAGGGGATAATAATTGCTTTAGCAGAGATTAACCATTTGATATTAGGCATTTACTCTTTGACATTAAAATAAAATATTAAAATGTATATTTACCTTTACACTTATGTTTCCAGATTTACACATTCATACATTTGGGTATTTTTTTGTACAAGTAGCAATAGTAGTAATTTGATGTGTCAAATCTGCTGCTCTCATTCACTTGCATTTACCAAAAGTATGCTAGCTTCTGATTGGTTAGTGTTAGTCAGTTGATAGGAGATCAGGAAGGGGTGTCTCTCTAGCTGCCGTGTATGACGAGTAAAGTTATATATATATATATATATATATATATATATATATATATATATATATATATATATATATGAGTATATATATATATATATATATATATATATATATATATATATATATATATATATGTATATCAGTATATATATATACGTGGCCCTAATATGCCGTTGTAGAAAAGTGACTAAATATAGCTAACATATCATTAATTTGGCAACACTGGAGACACAAGCCATACGCCCACATGTGCACACACAAAATAAAAGCACAGCTTTCATCAAAATAAAAGCGCTGCATGTTTTACATTTTATTTTGACATCATGGTCCCTGTAAGGGTCAGTCAGAGACTGTTACTGGGCCGGATGAGGCCCCCGGCCTTACTTTGCCTAGAATTGGCATATGGTCTCTGCAGCAAATTACAATACACATTTATGAATACAACAGCTTTGTCAGGAAATTTACCTTTGCGGAAGATACGTTTAGTTTGGTTGACACTGCACTGTATCTATTTAATCATGTTTTTCACATTGATTTTGTCGGTCATTTGTAGATTTGTTTGTCATGTTTTGACTCCCTGACTTCACTGCATTGGCATACTTTATAAAGGTCTTTTTTTAGTTCTTTGTTTGTGCAGGTGTACCTGTGGCCCAATATAACACCCTATATACAATTGCAATATGGTGTGAATGAGAAAGACATTGATCTGATTAAAATGTGGCACAACATTGCCCCTCCACATTTGTCATAATATCAAGTAACAAACATGTTATTGGGTTTCTGGTTATGAACTAAGTGAGATAGATTTTCATGTCTGTTGCAGACTCTCGCACCAATCCATCTTTCTTTGACTTCATGTAGATTGCTGTAGCACGGGACTAGGCCTACCACTCATGGGATTACAAAGTGATTGGATGTTTCATGTGTAATCACTGCTTGTGGGATGTTAATTGTGTGGATTGACAGCCTGGGTGATGTAGCGGTAGATAAGTGTGGCAAAATGCACAGCGTGAAATAGAGGGAAAACACTTTCTTTGCCATGTATCTACTGTCATTGCAGCTGGGTTTTTGAAAAATGTTTTTTTTGTAGAATAGTTATTCGATGGAGAATGTTACATTCCTTATGCTGGCTTTTTTGTCTTGCTTTACTCTCTCAGGCCTGCTGGAGTTTTCTCCCGTCTTTCGATACTTCATCTCAGGTAGGGTGACAACAACAAGAACGACTAGGATATAGATCTTGTACTTAGAGAATAGAATTGTAGTAAAAGAGCTTTCCACTTTTAGTAAATAAATAGTTTGTCTTTTTTTTTTCTTTTAAGTGGGAGGAAATCATCTGAAGAAGAAGACCACTGGTAATATTCACTGATGTATTGCTTAGTTTGCTTCAGTGCAGTTGGTTAGAAGCTCAGCTAGCTCTAGCTAATGTAGATGTAATTTTAGTTACCGTGGCTGTGTATAGAAAAAAGTTCATTTTACCACTCCAAGTTTCCCGAGAGGGCCTCACTCTCCAAGTGTCTTTCTAACTTCTTCAGTCTCGCCCAGCTTTTAAAGTGGAAGTCAACCTTAAACATTTCTTGATAGTATGTTATATGTGACCTCACTAGTCTAAACATGACATTCTGATTAATATTACATTTGTGGAATAAGAGTTATCAGGCAAAATCCAGCCATTTTTATCCATCTCAGGGGGCGACCATTTTGCCACTTGCTGTCGACTGAAGATGACTTTAATGTTGCTCAGGGCTCCTGCAATGACCAATCACAGCTCACCTGTTTTCTGAAGCTGAGCTGTGATCGGTAGTTACCTGAGACCTGAGCAACATCGATGTCATCTTCAGTCGACAGCAAGTGGCAAAATGGCCGCCCCCTGAGATGGATAAAAACGGCTGGATTTTGCTGCTTAACTCATATTCCACTATCGCAATATTAACCAGATTACCATATTTAGACCAGTGGGGCTGCATAGAACATATTATTTTCAAAAATATTTTGGGGTTGACTTCCCCTTTAAAGAGCAGATGAGGAGATCAAGCAGTTGAATTCTATCACTAATTCTCCTCCTGATTGCTCCTGATGAGTCACAGTTGACCGAGTCACGCAGCTGTGTGATTCTCAGCGCGCTCATTCATATAGTACGCCACCGCCACGGCAGCTCCTTGTCGCCAGCCTCGTCCCACTTCTCTTTCGCCTTCCTCACAAACTGCTAATGAAGTGAAACGCACTGTTTTTCACTCTACTCCAACAGCTGATCGTGAGAGATTGCATCCACAATACTCTTTTAATTACTATAAAGGATAAATTGGTTGAGCATGCCTTTTCCCTTAATTGCTTTTTCTTCAGCTCAGATTTAATTGGGCTGCAGTACTTTGCTATTGATCTCCTTTGATGTGCTCTAATTTGGATAATTTTATATATTTATTTTAGGTGAGACAAGTCAGTTTGTCTGGCGTGGGAGGGTGAGGTGGGGACATTATTATGCAACTCGTCTGCTACTACTGCTGCAAAGTGCATTTTATTCCGTTATTCCGGTTCCGGAAATTTCTGGGTGAGTTGTTCTGACCAAAACACTTTGATCAACATTTTTTGAATGCAAATGAGGAGACTTAAAGTGAGGCACCAACACTATGTAAGATGCTCACAACACGCCTGCAGGCCACCACATACCGTTTTCCTTCCAGCAGCTCTTTGTAGTTTGTGACTGGTTCATGCTGTGTCATCACTCTTCTCCTGAGTGCATCAACAATAGCCACCTCCTCCATAGTTTTATAATTAGTTTGCCTCTCTGCGTGTGATTGTAGATTTGTATGCTGGTCGGCGTGTTTGTTTGTGTAAGCACTTGTCTAAATGGCTCCATTTACCACTTTTACTGCAGTCATTCCTTCACTCCACCTGTGTAACTGCTGTGTCTCACTCGTAGGGGGGAACTTTACCCTGGCTGAACTGGGAGTGTGCGAGCAAACACCTGCTCCTCATCCCGCCGCTGTCCCCTACTGTCCCGAACTGGGCCTCCTCCAAAGGGGCTATTCCCTCAGCGCCGGCTCCGACGCCGACTCGGATCCAGATGGCCCCCTGTCACCGGACAGAGCCATCCAGCTTTGGGCCGGTGGGGGAAGGGTCAAGTCCCGTCGCAGCTCCGGAGTGTCCAGTCACGAGAACTCTGCTTTGACCCTCACCGACTCCGAGAATGACAACAAGTCTGACGACGAATCTGGTAGGACTCGTAGATGGGTTTTCGAGACAACATGCAGACATCATCAGATGAAAACCTGATCAGAGAACACTTAAAGGAAAAAAAAATATATATATATGCCAAACGCTTTAAATAGACATCCCAGTAGACCGACAATAACAGAACAAAGCAAGCATCAGTATGTAATATGTAAATACTTTATTAGGTTCAATTAGAAACAATCCAGTATGATTTAGCACCAGAACTAGATCAACAATTCTTCATTCGACATTTCTACAAACACCGTCTGAGAAGGAAGTCTTGATTTAACATGTTAGAATTGCACTACATCACACCATTTATTCTTTAAGTACAGTACTTTGCAAACTTTGTGGGCTCTATTAGATTTGTTGCTTTAGTATTTCTAAATTAACCATATATTGTATAACTAGATTTATAATTTGTGGAGTACCTCACCCAGTGCTTAACTATTAACACAAGGAAAATAAATTGGAGCGTGTTTCAGACTCCTTGGACCATTTTATTGATTCCTTGGCTGAAAAACAATAAATACTAGGGATGTTCAATACCACTTTTTTCAGACTGATACGCAACTCAAGTAGTCACCAGTGCCGATACCACATACTTTTGATACATACAATTTCCACAAAAACAATGACATATCATTTTAAAGAAAGACCTGTATATCCCAATATTTTATTCTTCCCTAAAATGTAATTTAAACAAAAAGTAATGGACATTTTCTATATATCATTTTCCATTTGTTCATAAAATGCACATTTTGTATAGAACACTCAATAAAATTATTTTAAATAAACAAATACATTCTTAAAGGGTTACCTGACTCATTAAACCATTTTCAGCAGTAAAAAGTTAATATTTTGTCCAGAATTAATTTGATAACTTCATTATTTTTTATACTTTTAAAAATACATTTTTTCACTTGCTGTCGACTGAAGATGACATCACCTCTGTTGAGGAAGTCGCTAACGACCAATCATGGTTCACTTGTTTTCTGAGTTTGGTCAGCAAACTGAGCCATGATTGGCCATTACCTACATCCTCAGCACAGGTGACGTCATCTTCAGTCAACAGTAAGTGGAAAAAATATATATTTTTAAAGGTATTAATTGTACATGCAAAGTAATGAAGTTATCAAATTAATTCTGGGCAAAATATTATTTTTTTACTGCTGAAAATGGCTCAATGAGTCAAGTATCCTTTTAATGGGCATCTGTCAGACATTGTGTGTTCCTTATGTTGCAGATCATAAAATGAGAGTAGTTGTCACGAGTACAGAGACCTTGAATAAGACCTGGTATCGGACCAATACCGATATCTGGTATCGGCACTCACTCATCCCATCATCCTTTTGTCGAAATCCTTACCATATTTTTGAAATCATTCTGCAAGCTGAGTCTCTGCTTTAAATGTTTAATGCATGTTTACAAAACGACTGCTGTGGATAAATATGTGGCCTAAAACATTTGCACAGTACTGTGCAAAAGATTGAAGGGAATGTATTTTATGATATTTCATTTTTTATCAAGCTTCTGCTATAATCTCATTGAATTTCACAGGTTTGCCAGTTCTGCAGCAGAACATTTTTTTCCCCTCCACACACAGGCTTCATGTCGCCGCATGGTGTGATTTTGCATTACACTGTTATGCTATCAGATGTACCAGATGAACCGTCAGTATCTAGTCAGTATCATACTGGAAAACCTTCTAATACCCGTTCAACCAATGCAGATCAACCTTTCAACCGCAGATCCGTCATTCCCCAATAAGTAATTATTGTGTTTTGTCTTGCATTGTCACAACTCTCAAATCTGATACCAGGCAGGCTATGGGTTGACATTTGCAGGTTTTCTTGCAAAGCAGTATTAGGCTGGCGTTTGAAGGAATGGTGAAACTGTGTACCCAGGTTATGAGCTTTGTTCAAAAACTTTATATTGCCTTTCACAAAGTGCAGCCTTGATATGATATAAAAGTGCAATTGATTTGATGCTTGCTATTTCTGTTGCGTTACCCTTCATCCTTACGCTCAGATTTTCACAACTCACATTTTTGTGAGCCAAAACATAATTTTGTATTTTTAGAAGAAAACTAAAATTGAGTGTTTTTGTGTTGTTTCCCAGGAGTGTAAGTCTTAGTGCTTCCCGGAGGGAATCATCTTCTACCAGCAACTTTGTTTATTGCAAAGATCCAATTTCCTTGTTAATCCTCAAGTAGTCATAAACCGCCACGTGAGATTCTCAGATGTGTCAATAGAGGTTAATGAAAAGCGGAGAGAAGAAGCAAACAACAACCTAATTAATTACATTTTCATCATCCGCCTGAACAGATGTGCTTAAACCTTTGTCTGACTGCTGGGCCTCGAAACCTGAGACTTGTGTCAACCGATCAAACTGCTCAACAGCCATTAAACACACCGTGACACACCTTACCTTCGATGCACCTCTCATCCCAAAGTTAGATAATTGGTTTGTGGTTAATTACCAAACTAATCTCACAACCACAATATTTGCTTGCAGACGCCGCCCACGCTTTCTCTGTCTAAGCCTGTTGAGGCTTTTAAAATTAGGGTTTTAATATGGCAGTAAATTATGATGATCATCTGCTAGCCTTATGATGTGAGTGTTTTATTGTTGTGATGAAATCTGCTTTTTCTTTTACTTCAAAAGTAGGGATGAGAGAAATAATTGATTCTTAGATCTATCGTGATGCAGATGTGAACAGTTCTGAATCAATTCATCTTCCTATAATCGAATATGAAATTACATGGTAGAATAAAAAATATACTGTATGTGCTTTTGTCGTTTCTAAAGGGGTGAATTAATAGTAAGTCTAATTATGTTGTAACTGTCTCTCAAGTAATTTTCAATACATTAATATAGATGTTTCAGTACAATAAAAGCTAATATAATGAGACATGTCTCATGATAGAGCCAAATGCACATTTTCATTTCCTCAGCACTTTGCAAAATGTTGTCATCAAACGTTACATTCTAATCAGAGATCAAATGTTTCTCAGAATTTGAAATGGTTCATATTACCATTGCATTTATTATTACTGCTATATATAGTGTAATGTGTTGTGCAGTTTGCAGTCCATTAAAGGAACAATAGATACAGTAATGCATAAAGGTTACACTTTGGTTAGTATTGTCATGTTCTAAATACACTTTATTTTTTTTTATGTATACAAACATAAATTCTTGTTACTCTGTGTTGATTTTGTTAATTTAAGTAAATTTTTGTTAAGTTAATTTCTGTTGGTCCCTTGCAATATATATGTGTGTGTTTGTGTGTGTGTGTGTGTGTGTGTGTGTGTGTGTGTGTGTGTGTGTGTTTGCCTTTGTGTATTATGAGGACATGTCACCTGAATACACGCAACACTGCGAGGACATTTTGAATTATGAGGACACAGCCCATGTCCTCATAATTCATTCAATGCAGAAGTGCTTCTAGGGCTGTAGAAGGCTTAAATCCAAAGTTTTAGCCAATGTCCTTGTAAACCATAATTACATGAATTTGTGTATTTTTGTGTATTTGATGACGCCCCCTGTAGGAAGGTCCTCGTAATGCACCACTTCATGAATTATTCACACCAGTGTATATTTCACAGCATTTGATTGGCTGACCGTCACCTGTCCCCACAATTACGCACATGTCCCCATAATTCCGTTTTTTCTCAAAATGTTGTGTATTGTGAATGTTTGTCTGTAGACGCAGAGCCTTTTTTTTTTTTGCAGCCACCAATTCCTAAGTAGATAAATTAAATAATGAAATACACTATGACATTTAATTATATATTTCAGCATTTAATTCTTGCAGTGGTTGTTTATTTGAAAATATACAATGGTTAACAGCTGTTTATCACATCACTTTGAACAGCTGGAGGCAGAGACAGAGAAACTGTCAGTGCCGTATATTGATTCATCATTTAACATCCCACCCTGCCTTTACAATGTAACATCTTTCTGTACACCAGTGGCCAAATGTTTTGAGAATGACATTGATTTTCTAAAAATCTCCAGTGCTGACTTATTATTATTGTTTTTTTATGATGGCAATTTGCATGTACTCCAGAATGTTATAGTGATTAGATGAATTGCAAAGTCCCTATTTGCCATGAAAATTAAAGTAATTTCCTTTAGTGACCTTACAAACTTTAAGTGAAGAAGGCTTCAGGGCACCCAAGAAAATCCAGCAAATGCCAGGACTATCTCCCAAAGTTGATTCAGCTGCGGGATAAGGACATCACCACCAGTGTAGAGCTTGCTCAGGAATGGCAGTAAGCAGGTATGAGTGCATCTACACCCATGGTGAGGGAGTAAGACTTTTGGAGGATGGCCTGGTGTGACCAGTGAAAAGGGGATTCCATAAATACAGACCAAAATAAGAAAAAAAGAGTTGAAGTTATTTTCTCTGATTAACCCCCTTTCCAAATGTTTGGGGCATCCGGAAAAATGCTTGTCTGGAGAAGAAAAGGAAAGCATCATGTGACCATTCATTTGCAGGGTTGCTTCTCAGCCAAGGAATTGGGCTCGCTCACAATTTTGCCAAAAAACACATGCATCCATTACTAAAGTATAGTACTAAAACATCCTCGGACAGCAACTGTATGACAGCAGCAAGGTTATTTTATTTACTAAAGCAAAAAAACATTTTCGTTAATGAAAAAAAAAACCTTTTTAAAAAACTGAAACTGAAATCACATTTTATGATTACAAAATGATCTATAATTCTAGCAATAATATCCTTTGTTTTCGTCTGTGGTAATTCATTTAATATATGAGCCTTTGGGGTTCATTTTAAATGTGATCTATTTTTTTTTATTGACACTGTAAATCATAGAACAATAGTCACTCTTATCAACAAAGTTCATAATCCAACGACTGAACCAATTTGTTGATTTGAACGGGATTTATTATATTGCCCTGAGTACGGAAGTGACGTCATCTAGCAGCCCCGATAGAGAACCGCCCCCGGCTCTATTTACTTCACGAGATGTGATGGCGTGTAGCTGTGCTAATGAGGTAGGTTTGAAGCTCGAATTTTTCCTGTTGTTGTTGGTCGCTTGTGTACATTGCTCCCTCTTTCGCGAAAATGATTTATAATGCAAGTCCAGTGTAAGTGCAGCTAAGCTTACGTTAGCATACCTAACCATCTGTTGATTATGATGGATGCAGCTAATTATTTAGAATTGCTACGCTTCTGTTAGCGACGGTTAGCATAGCAGAGCTAACCGTCTGTTGAGTAAGATGAATGCTAATTGCAATTTTTAAGAGGAAAGCAATAACAGGCTGGTTTTTGATGTGAAAATATACAATGGCTTAGTATTACCAGTACAGTATAAATGAAGTATTGGTAAATTGCTGCATTTGTGTTTACTTAAATTTGTTCTTTCAATAGAAATATTTCAGTAAAGTCTGTTAGTGTTCATTACATTTAATTTATGCAAATATTTAGCAGAGCTGTGCTATCCACTGTATTTTATTTTCGTTGGCACATTTACTGCACACTGCACAGGCTATTATGGTACACTGAAAGTCAACTTCAAGACATCTGCACCAAGTTACCTATCAAACTGATTGAAACTCATTTTTTTCTATAGCTTTAGATCATTATCTTCAGTGAGACATGTCAGTCATGAGGCCACAGAGGGCAAAAGTTAAACCCAAAGAAGAGGTAGCATACTTTTCATCCTTAGGTAAAGACAAGAATGGCTTCACCATAAAATATATTAATTAATTCAAAGGTGAGTATTGGTAAAATATTCTTTAGTATGGGTCTAGTTTTCATTATTGTTATAATGAAATATTTCTGTTGTATCCTTTTTTCTTTGTAAGGTCGAGGAGTGTTCAGTTCCTGCTCCTTTCAGAAGAGAGACTTTCCTACTGAATATCGAGGAGAAGTTCTAAGCAAACAGGAACGTGAAAACAGGCT